>NC_056746.1:100155290-100237790 GCF_019279795.1 Protopterus annectens
TAACTGAGAAGGCAGGCCACTGGATAGTAGCACACAAATAATGTAGAGCTAGACAAACGTTAGCCCTGAATGGGTGCTGGTTCTTTTCTTGGCACAAGCTAGAAAAAAAAATCCCCTATTTACTAATATATGATTTCTAGTAACAGGACTGGCTGCCTCCTTTAACATCTGCTGCACATCCTCAGAAAAAAGGTGCCTGAAAGGTATTATGATTCTACCACTGAAGCAGTTAGTTGCAATTGTTGGGGATGAGACACAAACACCCCAGTCTTGTGTGAGTAGATCCAGTCTGTGAGGAAACTTGTGGTAAATGCCCCTGGCCATTTCCAAAAGAAGGAAGCACTTCTGTTGTTTGGGCCAAAAACAAGTCACCACAATGATCTTGGGAATCCCTTCTGCTTCTTCATAATGACCCTTGATATTATTGGAAAGGGTGGAAAAGTATACAGGAACATTCCTGTTCAAGGAAAAGAAAATATATCTGTTTTCCAGGACTTCAAGGATGGGGACCTACAGCAAAATATTCCACCAAATGATAGTTGCAACTGGAAGATACAGAAAAATCTGTTTGAGGTGTTCCCCACAGATGGATCAAATCTTGGAAGACCCATGACACCATTTTCATAAGTGACAATCTGTCCTGGTCCTTCTCAGCTTGTCTGCCACACTATTTTGCTCTGACAGTATGTAAGATGCCTATACAGTGAGGCTGAGCTGAAAAGCTATATCCCTGGCTACCATAGCTAGTCTGTAGAGATGGTAATACCTCCCATGGGATTGTTTTCACTCTGAATAATGTGATTGTTTTTTTCTATTTATACCAGGTGATGCATGTATTTAATTTTTCTGGTGAGGTCTGTTGTCGTTTTAAGGATAAAAGCGATTAACCGATGTTAAATAAAAGTTAGTGTCCTTGCAATACAAATGTTTGTGCGACTAATACTTTCTGAAGTTCACTTGGACTCGCTTATAGTTATGTACAGGATCCACTCCTAACATATTTACAAGTTCTTTGACAGTTCCAAACAGGCAGTAATTGTTGACATTGAATAAGAACAAACAGATATTTTCTGTTCCAAAGACCCTGCTCCACAAGCAAAGTCTAAACTATCTGTTATGACAAACGGTGCTGGATTTGGAAAGCAAAATGAGAGACTGATTCTGAGAAATGTGTTCTCTCTACCACAGTCTCCCTCACAAATCCCAAAACTGGAATCGGAACCATCAGGGAATGTTGATGGTAGGGAGCACAAATATTGCAGGTACCAATGGATTTTTCTCATGTAGAGAGTCTTGCAAAAGGTGTCATTAACATCATGGATGCCACGAAACAAAGACTCCTTAGAAATTCCTTTGCTGACACAGAGGTCTGGGTGGAAAAACTCAAGAATATATCCAAGTACAGATTTATTTTTTCCTGTAGAAGAAAAGCACTTTGAACTGAGCTGTCCGAGAGATAAGTCAGGAAAACAATCCTGTGAGGAGGAGTCGGACAAGACTACTGTAAGTTCTCTTTTGATACCAGCCTGTGTAGCAGAGCCTTCACCCAGTTGACAGATTCTGGACACTTTCAAAGAAAGTCATCTCAGTAAGGAAAAATGTGAATACCATGCAATCTGCAGTAGGCTATCACAGGAGCTATACAATGTGAATATCCTTGGAGCAGCAGACAGACAGACCAAAGGGTAATGAAGAGCACTGCTAATGTGAGCCACATACAAAAACATCTCAAGAATACATGAAATGTGAACCTACTGGGATGTGGCTAAAATCACTGGAAAGCTTAAATGAGGAAAAAAGTTGTGAAAAAAACAGCATTTTGAACTTGGGTACTATCATTAACAGATCTAGAACTGGTCTCCAAGCATATCCTTTCTTTGGCACCCAGGATCATCCTGAAATAAAACTCTTTTCCTTATTGAGGAGGGGGAGGGACCACCTCTATCACCCCCTGATCAAGAATACGCTGAATGGCAAGAAGAAAAGGAGAGTTTGGTCTGATGAGAGAGGAGGAATCCCCCAAAAAGTAGGGAGAAACACCCAATGTCATCTGTAACCTTAATAGTTTCAAACAAATGGGTTCTAAGAGTAATCTATCTGTCGCCAAAGACAGAAATGGAGGTTTATACTTCCTGGATGGATTAAGGGATTGCCATAGTGGAGGGGGGTTTGTAAATGCTTAATACAGTCCTTCAGATTATCCTTTTTCTGTGGGGTTCCCACTTTCTCTATGGAACCATCCTGCTATTCCTTTATAAACATTTGCTTACCAGCAGATTTCCAGGACCGTGCATTTTCCATTTTGAAGAAAGCTGCAGACGTTACACCAAATCTTTGGCAAGCTTGGATGAGAAGGTTTGAAAAATCTGAGAGATCCCTTGAATCAATTTTCCTCCAAAATCAAACTTGTTTTTTAATGACCTCTGCAGCAGAAGGCCCAAAAAAGTTCTCTCAATCTAATTTTTGATATGTTCTGGGAAGTTTTGAGAATGCAGCCAGGCAAACCTCCTAACAGTTCCAGGGGCTACAGCCCTGGGAGTGGCATCAAACAGAATCTGAAGAACATTTCAAACAAACAGTGGGGGGGTCACTTGAGGCACAGAAGAGACCAAGTTACACAAAGCAGATTTCCTTACATTCTCACAACAAGCATAAACTTCAAAATATGAGCTTGGCAGCTGAGAATTCTAAAAACAAGTGTTGCAGAACAATGCACTCCCCCCAATTTAACAAAAGCCTTCCCATCCTTGTCAGAAGGAGAGGGATTAGCATTAACCAAATGTTTAGCAGCAGCTGGATTCACTAAACCAATAGCTGCTGGGTCTCGTATGGGATGACTGTATAAAAACATTAGTAGACTGAGGCATCTGCCTTCTGAGGGGGACAAAAAGGCTGTCAAGGAAGTTGCTAGCTGTGACTAATGCATCCCCCAAAGCAGACAGAAGAAGAGGAAGAGTAGGTTCTGGAAATTCCAGTTGTAGGAAATCACAGCACTTCCTGTGGGACTGAGAAATATCAATGCTTGCCCTCTGAAATAACCAATTCATTCTACAAAGAGTTGCAGAGAAAGACAATCCTTCAAACTTACTGGCCAAAGCCACATTCTTCTCAGAATCTGAATCACAATCCTTTTGAGGTTCAAATTCTCGAGTCTCCTCAGAAACTAAGCACGCACCTTTTCCTTTAACAGAAACAGCTTTACAGAAGGATCAAAAGACTGCAGTAAACCCTGAGCCAAGGCCAACAATTTACTCATGTCCAGGGAAACTCAGACAGGCTTAAAGTTTTTCTTTTTTGCAGGAATTTCTGAAGAAGCAAACCCACTTTCACCAGAACAAAAAACAAACACACTCCTTAGGTATGGGTAGCGTTTTCTGGCTAAGCAGGGTGCTATTATTTGCCTCTTCTCCCAGGACTAAACAAGACTGGCTCTCCCTTGCCCACCAAGAGCAATCCAACAGTTGCAAAGGATGTGTCTAACCACCAGTTCATAGTGGCTGTAAGGACTGCATCAGCAGGACCCAAGGAAAAAGATAAGTGGTCTGAGGAACCAGCCTTGGCCACAGCAGTCACCCATCTATGGCAGAGGCACTGTAACAGTCTGCTGTGCTGGCAAAGGTTGTTAAATAATTTTGTTCATTTTGTGGCTGGCAGCAGAAGAACCAAGGAAGTAGTAGGATGAACCATGTTGCCAGATTCCCACGGAAGCCCAGCAGCAACAGTCAGTAAAACAGGCAAGTTGAAAAAAAGTTAATCTCTTCCCCATTAAAACACAGTAAAAAGCACTAACACATACTCCAGCCCCCAAACGTAAAATAACACACAAGTCTTACCTTAGGAAAAAATAGTTTAAACAAAGTTTTAACAACTTTTTACCACAAAAGTAAAAGTAATGCTCTCATTTAAATGTGAAGAAAAGTCATGTGACCATCAGAAAAAAAAAAAAATTTTCCCAGCTTAATTAACTTAAGAAAAAGTAAGTCTTCATTTATAAAAAAGTAAAATGGATGACCCCCCCCCGAAGGAAACTTATCTCCCCAGCAATGGAACAGCGTTAGCATACCAATGATCCCTGAAAGCCCACATAGAAGCAGTCTATTCAGAGGCAGGAAAGCTTTGAATGGCTTGATGCTCTAACCTGTGCATTTAGTCAAGCTCAGCTTGAGCTGATTAATGGTTTGAGCATGTGGAAGGTGCCCTGAAACTTTGGAAGGTGGATAACTGTTGTATCCTTTGCAGGATATAACCTATATAGCTAAGGCTACTGCAGCAGTAATCGATACGATGAATATCTGCCGTTATGGAACCCCTCCAGAAAGCCAGCCCTGCCACTAGTATTGGAAACTAAAGACCAATTAGCCCTACTTGTATCAGCTGTAAAGCAATGGAATGTATAATCAAGGAACTTAGAAATAAAGATCCTGGTAGGCTGCCGTCTTCTGACCCAGACCAGTTGGCTTTGTGAAAACTAGATCCTGTCTGCTTAACATACTGTATTTTTTGAGGCAGTCAAAGATGCTAGATCAGGGATGTGCAACCTTTTTTGGCTCTGAGGCCACTTACCATACTGTTCAGAGGCCACTTCTACCTGGCAAGGTTACATGACTCTGTCTATTCAAAACAGTTTGATATAGGCCATACTGAGGGGCCAGATAAAATGCTTCGGTGGGCAGGATTGTGACCCTAGGGCCACTTGTTGGACACCATAGTGCTAGATGAAGGCAAGTCTATGCACATATACTGGATCTGGTCAACGATTCTACACTATTCCTCACTCTGACATTACAAAAAAGCTATCATAGTTGAATATAAACGTATACATGACTCAGTGGATAGCAAACTGGCTTACAGGCGGACACATTCATTCATTCAGGATTGGTGGCACACTGTCTTCAGAGACTCAACACAGTAGTTACTAGCAGCATCATTCTGAGTTCCATGTTGGGACCACTATTCTTTGGCATCAACTTCACCAGTGTCAAATACATCAATGGCCTCTGGGTGAATAACTCTGCAGAAGTCTGCAAACTCAGAGCAGTCATCAACTCACAGGAAGTCCTCAAGTCCCCAATATCTTCCAAAACGGTCTCTCTCTCTCTCTCAGTAGCTTGAGACAATCAATTAAAGTTAAATGCAAACAAATGCAGTGTTTACCCAGTGGAAAACACAACCACAGCTGCACTTACAACACAAATGACACCCTTCTCAAAACAGATAATGTCATTAGAGATATGGGCTCATTCTTAAATTAACTCTCCTTCAGTTCAGCTAATTACAAAAGGCTTATTCTCCAGGTCAAAAGAAGTCATTGAGCTCTATATTCCTCCCTCATCAGACCCACACTTTATTAGTGTCCCCTTTGGCTTTTAGCTGTCCAGAAACATCAAGCTAAAAAAAAAACTCAAGAGCTTTCTTATAAAAAAATCTCAGGTATCCCCTCCTTAAGCTACACAGAATGACCAAGACCCCATCTTTCTATTGCGTCTATTACAGAGTTTGACAAGGTGACATAAGCTTGGCCTTTAGGGCTGCAAACATCTTTGTCCTGCTTAATCTCTTACATGTTATTAAAGCCCGCTTTAGAAACCTAAATTTACGCTGCAGGATTAACAGAACCTGCTGGCATAAATGGCATCATTCTCACCAAATCCTCCCACCTATGGCATATGCCTCCTCTCCATAACAAGCAAAGTAGCTTTGAATCTCTCTTCAAAAATTATCCTAATCAGTGGATGGAAATCAGTAAATTCACCTATTGTCTTGCCCCCTTGTCCTTTATGGATAGGGACAGCATGGAATTGCTGTGCTAAGGTGCAAATGGTGTACTGAGAAATTAGTAAATCCTAGGCAAAGAACCCAAATCTAAAGAACAACTACAACTACAAATTCCATAACATATCACAAGGATTTAGAAAGAACCACAGAAGTGGTAGCACATCACAGTGGTGGTGTATCTCACTTCCAAGTACCACATTTAAACTGCAACTGTAAGAGTTAAACGTTCTGACCAAAAACTACAGCAGTATTTAAAAGCATATTTACCTGAAGCTAACAATTCCACTCACAGAGGAACATGGATCACTTTTCATTTACATACTGTGAAGGAATAAACAGCTGACACATGCCTCCTTTACAAAAGCAGTTTTATTGCAAAGAAATTGAAATAAAAAGCTGATTTCACCAACATAAACGGCATCTCTAGTTTAAAGAAAAAAAAACATTTGAACAGTATGCTCAACAACTCTGCTGGGACAGCAGATTAGGCTATCCCTACAGGCCTGGCATGGGGCAAGGCTCCGGCTGTGTCTCACTGTCAATCTAGCCATAACAGTCATCAATGGGATGCATGGGGAGGACATTAAGTTTAAGAAAAACCTCTGCTCCACTCAGTAGTGCTAAAGGTTGTTAAAGGCAGGCAAACTAAGACAGTCTGCTCAAACGAGAACATAGCAGGATCAACAAGCTGCTGGAATAAAGGTTATGGATTTAATGCTTTTAAACAGTAGTGACACACTCAGCAGTCAAACGCCAAACCTTATGGTCCTTACCATTAGCTATACCTCTTCAGAACAAAGTCAAGTGGTAGGTGTGATGATGTCATCCATACTCGGGAGGATTACTTTTTATTGTGCATGCCTTCTACATCCCAATGCAGTAAGTAAGGAGCATGTCAAGATGCAATCCTGAAAAAATTGTACCCCTTTGAACCCGGAGCAGCCATGGCAATCCGTGACCTTCAGCAATGATTCTATATTAAGTTCCTAATTGGCTAATGCTCTCCTCTAACTTCCCCCGTGGAAAGAACGGCAGGGTCTGCCTTGCCGCTCTCTCTTCCTCAGCCAGCTCCTCCAGTGTCTGACAGGGGACTGAACCTCTACCACCTGGATCACAGTCTGGGCTTTGTGTCACTCTACACTACCGATCTCTCTGTGGCCCTTCTTAAATATTCTGAGAGAGACTCGTACATTTAGCTGTTATGGCACTTTGCTTCAGAGCTTCGGTCTGCAAGTAAACCATTATCAAAAACTGTTACAATATTTGGATGGTAACAGTTCTTTCCCCAGGGATTATAACAGGCCCTTTTTAAGCATGTACCAGGTTACAAAACATTAGTCGCTACTCAGTAAGTTCAAGCCAGTTTAACTCTTTTCAAAGGGGCTGTTTCTGTGACAAATCTAGATGTTCCGCTGCAAGCCATTTATATTTTATTCGGAAAAAAAAAATGCATTAACATACCTAAAAACGAAGAACATAAATAAATGGGACCAAATTCCAAAAACGTTGCTCTCAGTGCAAGTCTACTCTGATTCCGCAAGGCTTGCTCTCAGTATTAAGTGACTTAATTCGGTGTAAGGCCCATCTATAGACAGGCTTATTATGAGGACTAGATTTCAAAACACCTGCTATCAGTGTAAGTGGCCACTTAGACGGAGAGCAAGTTTTATGGAATCAGGCCCTAGGATGAAGAAAAATCTGTCAGGTTGTCTAGTTAATGCACTTCCTTATCTATGTATTAAAATTGTTGTCACACCAGAAAAATGCATTTTATTTTTGTTTTCGGCTCTGTAAATTGTTTTTTTTTTTTTTTTTTTTTTAAGTGGTTGTTCAATTACACCTGCATTGACCATCTCTGATCAAATGTCCCTAAACATTTGTTTATATTCTAGCTTTAGATATATTTTGTTAGGAAGTTAAATCAAACACTGCACTTAACTCAGTGTGGTAATTTTGGTAGGTAGACATAAGTCCCAACCGTCAAAATTTTTGCCTCATATGTTCCAGTTATTCCCCATGTTTGTGGTT
The DNA here is from genome assembly GCF_019279795.1 of Protopterus annectens. Classification (NCBI taxonomy): domain Eukaryota; kingdom Metazoa; phylum Chordata; order Ceratodontiformes; family Protopteridae; genus Protopterus; species Protopterus annectens. Next base: position 100,163,094 of record NC_056746.1, read on the forward strand.
TTCTGGCAAATCACTGAGGACTTGAAGTCACTAAATAATGGTAGACAGAGTTTCAGACTTCATACCTTTCAGAAAAATCTGTGTTAATAGAAAGTTGTAGAATAACAGGTTTTGTAAGTCTGTAAGAGCAATATTTTAAAAAACTCTATTTTTGGACATTTGTCCCCACATTATTTTTGGCTTTGTCCAGAATTTTTGCACTGACAGATTGAAAGGTATATGTAGTTACATAAATACTGCTGGGGGGACAACAGGATGGATGAGATTATGGCTCAACCCCACATCTCACTGTAAGGCAAATTAGCAGAGCTGCATACAGAGTGCAACAGCACATGGGGGATACTGCTAAACATGTGAATTAAATCAAGGACACTGATATGGCTATTAAATCCCTGGTTTAATCAGGGACGCAATTTCGAGACAGACTAAAACACTTGGGTTAAGGAGGTAACTACATACAACAGCTTAGAAAAGGGGCAGAATTTAACAGAGGATAATTAACTTAAGAGGACAGCCTGATAACAGGTCAGCAACATCACAGCAGCATAAAAACAAAGAGATGCCATTTTATGTATGCCTGCTAACCATGGACATTGAGTTTCGAATAAAATAAAATAAAAAAACCTCAAAAGTAAACACAGCAGCATTTATAAGAAGCTGCTGCCATTTTACTTTATTCTCATTACACATGGCTTTTAAAAAGCAGTGTTTAGCAAGCATGGGGACAAATAAATAAAACTGTCTTTCGGCTTTTCCCGGTTCGGGGTCGCCACAGCGGAACTCTGGTCCGCTAATGATTGGCAGTAGATTTTTACGTGCTGGCTTGTCGGCCCTAATGCACAACCTTCAACGAAGGAACGCCCATTCACGCATGTCGACACACAGAAGACGCTCTGAGAATCGAACGTGCAACGTCTAACTGTGAGGCGACAATGCTACCGCAGCACCACCACCGCAGTAGCATGGGGAAAAATAAATAAAAAACGTAATAATTCAATTAACTGCAGAGAGGAAGTAAAAGGGCATATGTTTGTGTCAGGCAGACTGCATGTGTGTTGGTGGGTTGCAGTACACTGTGTGTACTTTTCCCATCCATTTGATACCTATGATGTCAGACCTCATAACACCCCCCTGGGCAGTCCATTAGTCATAACTACTTCCTAACTTACAGAATGAAATGCTTGCATGTTCAATATGGAACTAAGACAGACCTCTCAAAAACGGCAAAATTGAAGTTATTAACCCACCAGATGCGCAGTAGCAAGCCCCGCCCAAACCTTGCCTGTGAGCATTTTGACTGCACCGCTCACCGTTTGATTGAAGGATGCCACCATAACACAAGGTAATATTTGCGATATGCGAAACACAACTTAATTGCACAAAAAGATTCGAGTGCACAAAAAGATGCGAAAACAATGAAACCAATATAAAAATGAATTGAGATAGTCAGTGAGGTGAATAGATAGACTGTATGTGTACCACAGCATGTGAAAAGGGAGGATCCCATATTTCACAATTAAATACTAGCTTGCAACTTCATGTAGCAACTACAAAAAATTAAGCAGGGTGTGTTAATTATCTAGTCATCCTAGAAACTGGTAGAGTATCTAGACTTTCAGTACGCACTGCATTTCAGTGCGATAATGCCATGGGGTGAGACACATTAATAACTTCCCAACAGTAGCATTTATTTGGTTCACAAGTAATCGATTTGCTTATACCATAAATATGTAATTTTCAACTGTCCCCTTTATACTTACTAAAGATGTTGCACTGTCAGAATGAATTCCGGGTGGAGCTCAAAGTGAAGACTTGAGCTGTAACATTAACCACTCACTGTGCCACACGAATGGTAAACTAAAGCCATCAATAGAAGAAAAACGTATGTACACAGTGATGCTTTCAGTTTGAGCATATGGCGCTCAACCTTCCACTCCCAAAATGTGGAACACTGCCTCCAATAATGTGCAACAAAATGGGCAAAAAGTGGAACACTTGCATACAATTTATTAATAACTTCAACTTGGAAGCTCATATGATGGTCAAAATGCGTTAAAGTTAAAAAAATGTTCTCTTTTTCATTTAATATGAATTAGTACTCTTTAGCATGTTAAATTCTTAACAGTGACGTTGTGGAACAGTGAGGAAAACAGACGTTCCTACTAATGAGACTGGTATGTTTGCGGAACAAGGTAAACATGAAGAGACACAAATCACTTTATACGTTTACTTACCGTTGCTCCCTATTTCTGTCTTACAGAAATTTCTTGGCAGATACTGAATTTTAGTGAAATGTATTTGTGAAAGTTTAAGGTCATCCCAGCTTTAACAAAGTAACCTGTCCAGAGGAAAAAAAATGTCAATCACGGTACATTGCCATTGTTAATCCTGCCCTCCCACATGTCAATCATGGCGGGCACGCCCATACCTGCGCAAACTCGGTGGTGGGTTAATACACTTCAATTTCACCTCAAAAACTATACTATTTTACATAAACAACAAAAACCTGTTTAACTGTGCTTACCAGTGGCTTGCAGAGGGGTTCTGGTATCTCAGGCATGCTTTTAAAATTTGAGAAAAGTAAATAAAATACTCCTGTGCTATATTTAGCCAAAAGGTAGAGGGCTGAAACTCTTTTTAGGCAGGCATTCCTGAATTAAGCAGGAAATTTTGGTGCTGCATTTTAAATGTTTTTTTTTCAGTTCAGTTTCTCCTGCAGCCTGTCTCATACTGTGGCAGTCACTGAGGTGGGGGTATTGTCAGAAAGCTGGCAGGCAGACTGAAGAAAATTGCTCTCATATGTATTTAGCTAGAAGGTAGATGGCCAGACCTTGTCCACAGAGGATTTACCAGCGTCAGCTAAGTAGATTCTTTTTCTTTTAGCCGAGCACGTAGTTCTGTCCAGTCCATAAAATACAATATCACTACATCTGACAGTATTCCATAACAAAGCAGAGCTTGTTTCATTTCAGCAATGAAATCACAGTCCAGAAATGAAAAAGTACTTAAATTCACAAACAACAAAACATACTTCAGTGGTCAGTAACCCAGTCAGTCCCGAAATACTTTTGCCACAATAGCTAATCCTTTAAATGTCTATGTTTCAGAAACAACAACTTTGCTCTGCAACCAAGTCAACTGAGTTCTGAACCAGTTTCATGGGAATCAAATGTATTTCTACGTCATGTATCATGACTCACCAATTCTACAACTGCGTCATGTATCATGACTCACCAATTCTACAACTGCGTCATGTATCATGACTCACCAATTCTACAACTGCGTCATGTATCATGACTCACCAATTCTACAACTGCGTCATGTATCATGACTCACCAATTCTACAACTGCGCCATGTATCATGACTCACCAATTCTACAACTGCGTCCATGTATCATGACTCACCAATTCTACAACTGCGTCATGTATCATGACTCACCAATTCTACAACTGCGTCATGTATCATGACTCACCAATTCTACAACTGCGTCATGTATCATGACTCACCAATTCTACAACTGCGTCATGTATCATGACTCACCAATTCTACAACCGCGTCATGTATCATGACTCACCAATTCTACAACTGCGCCATGTATCATGACTCACCAATTCTACAACTGCGTCATGTATCATGACTCACCAATTCTACAACTGCGTCATGTATCATGACTCACCAATTCTACAACTGCTGGCTGCATGAATGACATACAGGAATGCAATTACATACGCAAAAGGTGTATACAACAAAAAATGCTCTGGAACTTATAATGCAAATGTCATGGGCAGTTTACTACAAATATCAAAACAAAAAAACATTTCATATGTGCATTCTGAGTTAAAAATTGATATTTTAACCAAAAAGTAACAGATATAAACCAATGACCCTGTTTTCCAAACAGCAAAAGTAAAACAAAAAAAAAACATTTATTTATTTCATTTATCATTTGTTGACCGGGAAAGTCCGATTAGGTTCCACAGAGCCTGTTTTCAGCAGAGGCCCAGGGAGAAATGCTCCAGATGCATGTCTTTGGAATGTGGGAGGAAACCGGAGTACCCGGAGGAAACCCACGCGAACACAGGGAGAACATGCAAACTCCACACAGAAGGCATCCCAGCCGAGAATCGAACCAGAGAACCTCTTGCTGTGAGGTGACAACGTTAACCACTGCACCATCTCTACAGACAAATCACATGCCAAATTAACAAACTCGGTATTTTCCAAACATAAAAAAATTACATTTCTCTGTGGATTAAGTCAATAAATAGAATTTTGGATTCAAATAAAAAGATGAGAAAAAAAAACACGGATAAACAAATACATTCAATTACTGCATTGCGTGGCAGAGGCCAACTCTAATTTTTTTGTAATTAGTACAACACAGTTCACAGATTGTACAGAATACAACCGAAAATCATGTGGCTTATTTATAAATAGCGTAACTTGTACAGTCTGTAAATCCCAGAGAATGTTGCTCTATTAGAACTGCCCCTTTCTATGACCTATAAACCAATGTACAAAGTAACACACACAATGAAATGGAAAGCAGTGCTGACTGTACCCAAACATGCACGGACACACAAAACTGAAAAGCAACAAAGTAACACACAAACACACAATGAAAAGGAAAGCAGTGCCGACTGTACCCAAACATGCACGGACACACAAAACTGAAAAGCAACAAAGTAACACACAAACACACAATGAAAAGGAAGGCAGTGCTGACTGTACCCAAACATGCACGGACACACAAAACTGAAAAGCAACAAAGTAACACACACAAACACACAATGAAAAGGAAAGCAGTGCTGACTGTACCCAAACATGCACGGACACACAAAACTGAAAAGCATAACTCCCCTCTCAAGTGCAGAGCACATTTTCACCATGAAACATCTGAAAATGTAATCAAGTGTGAATCATTTTGTCACCTGATTAATAAGACGGCAAGACTTCTAGTTGAATATTTGAAAACGCATCTCCTAATTTTTTTTTTGTATTCATCACGTACTTATTGTTTTAAATAATAAACACAAAACTGGTTTAATTGATTTCCGTAATACACTGCTAGAGTCAAGAAAGGCGAGTCATACCAGAAGGGTAAAGCTGCCTTAAATCCAAGACAGGGTTAAAATAACTCTTGGAGTAACCAGCTGCATGTTAAAAACATCTGGAAGGAATGAAGGCTGGATTATGATGAATGAACCTACATCGCTGGTCATGTGCATCTAATGAAACAAAATTAATGGTCCATACTTTGATCATACCGTATGATTAAGAGTCACCTGGGCAGGGGTCATTTCCATCCACCATAAGGCTCCCTGAACCAAAACAGCTATACCTACATTCTGAACACCGCATAAATTTCATTCTTTCTTGTATATGCTTCTCATTTTGTGTTGTCTCATTCCTGGATTATTTTTGCAAACATACATATGTATTCATATTGTGTTTGTTAATACAGAGTATAACCTTGTGTGTGTGTGTGTGTGTGTGTGTGTGTGTGTGTGTGTGTGTGTATATATATATATATATATATATATATATATATATATATATATATATATATTATACACACACAGTTCCACTTCATATGATCGAAAGCTCATAACATCTAAATTCAAAATAGCAAGACCAAATGATCGAAAATCCAAAACATCTAAAACTCATAACATCGAATCTCAAAACACTGAAAACTACAAAGCAACTATAAATAACATCCCAAACACTGTTTACTACGTTTATGCAGGGGGCAAGCCCCCCTGCACCCCCCACACCTCCCGTTAATTAAATATACTAACTCAGAGGTCGCACTACAATGGGGTTAGGAAATCAACTTTTTCCCCCCATTGTAGTGCGACCTCGGAGTTGGTATATTTAATTTAGAGGGGGGGGTGCAGGAGGGCTTGCTCCCCTGCATAAAAGTAGTAAAACCTCTGTGGGATGTTATTTACAGTTGCTTTGTAGATTTTATGAGTTTTAGATGTTTTGGGTTTTAGATGTTGTGGTTTAGGTGTTATGGGCCTTCGAGGTTTTCAAGTGGAACCATATATATATATATATATATATATATATATATATATATATATATATATATATATATAATATATGACTTTGTTCATAGGTTCATACTAGGCTATCTGCCCTGGGGCATTTATAAGCCTAGTCCGATTGTGTTTGGCTTACGCCACCCATTGATTTGAGTATACTGTGCCCTTTTTAAAGTTTAGTTTACTGTGCCTCTGTCTAATAGCGACACGGAAGTAATCCCCGGGACAAACCTACGATCCCCCATCCACTCGTCAAGATTCTTCTTGAAGACAGTCAGTGAGGTGCTCTGCCTAACATGAATTGGAATTCCATTCCAGAGCGAAGGGAGCCTCTGGGTTATGAATCTGTCCCTCCAGCATGTTCTATTTATTTCTGTGCTGAGGTTCAAGTCCCTCGAGCGTGTGGCTCTAAGGGATTTAGATTTACTGAGGTGGAGCATGTCCATTAATTCTGGGTTGGACATAGCTTTATATGTCAGGCATAGATTGCCTCGAAGTAGGCGGTATGCAACTGAGTAGAGCTGGAGTTTTTTTTAACCGAGCAGCATACGGCATCTGTTTGAGTCCCCTGATCCTCCTGGTGAGGTACTTTTGGGGTCTTTCTAATTGCTGCAGGTGTCGGGTAACGTACATCCCAAAGGGGGCATTGTATTCTATGATGGGCCTGATGAGGGATGAATAAAGGGGCACGATTACCTCTCTTGATCTAGATGTGAATCCTTTCATGATGAGATGGGCTATGTAGAAGGTCTTTCTAACCACTTTGGCAATGTGGTTGTCAAAGGAGAGATTGCTATCAACTTGGGTCCCCAGATCCCCAATTACTTTCTCTGTCCTTAATGGGTTACCACCTATGTGGTAATTTGTGGGCACATTGTTTTTGCCAAAGGGTATGACTATATACTTTTTGGCATTTAGCTTTAGACCATGGCTCTGGCACCAGTTATCCGTCTCTGCGAGACCTTTTTGAAGAAGGTTTGTGTCAGCTGGAGAGTCGATTATGGCGCCCAGTTTGCAGTCATCTGCGAACTTGGTGAGCCATAGTCCTCCCACGTTGGCCTGTACCTCAGAAAAGTAAATACCGAACAAGAGAGGTCCCAGGACAGAAACTTGTGGGATGCCACTTGTGACCGGTTTCGAGTCTGACATGGCTCCAGCAACTCTGACTCTGTGGGTTCTGTGTTTGAGCCAGTTTGTGACCCATCTTGTGACATAGGGATTTATACTTAGGCTGGATAGCTCATCTATGATGCCCGAATGGGGTATTGTGTCAAATGCCTTTGCGAGGTCCAGATAGGCTGTGTGGACTACCTTCCCTTCATCTATGGCCTTGGTGAATGTTTCAAAGAAGTTGACCAGATTCAAAAGGCAGGATCTGCCCTTGACGAAGCCAAATTGGTTAGGATCTAGTGTCTGTAGGTCCCCAATGTCTTTGTTTATGAGTTGCATGATGATCCTCTCCATAGCCTTGCAGACTAGGCTAGTCAGGCTTATGGGGCGATAGTTTCCAGGGTCCGCAGAGGCGCCACCTTTGTGCAGTGGGACCACTGTTGCTGTACGCCATTCTTTGGGCACATATCCTGTAGTGAGGCTGAGATTATACAGCAGTTTTACTTGAGGGAATAGTTTTTCCAGGGTCCGCAGAGGTGCCACCTTTGTGGAGTGGGACCACTGTTGCTGTACGCCATTCTTTGGGCACATATCCTGTAGTGAGGCTGAGACTGTACAGCAGTTTTACTTGAGGGATTAGTTCTTCTTCGAGTTCATGTAGGACGCAACCCGGGACGCCATCTGGTCCCATGGAAGCAGTGTTTTTTGCTTTGGAGAGGGCAGCCTTCACCTGAGCATCAGAGATGTTTGGGAGGCTGCACTCTGCCGGGATAGATACTTGCTCTTTTGGGGGGAAGGGGGTGGAGAGGTTTGCACTGAACCTGTCTGCCAGGATATTGGTGATGTCTGTGGGTTCAGTGTATTTTGTCGTATATTTAAACTCTACTACTCATTTTCTTGAGTTTAGTATGACCTCTTCCTGTACCTCTGTAGATTTTCTAGATGTCACCATAGGTCAAGACCCTGCTGGACTATTAACTACTAGACTGCATCTAAAACCCTGTTCGACAAATGCTTTATTGCATTTTAGCAGTATGCATCCTAGAATCATTTTTTCAAAACATAGTTAAGGGTTTATGGATGTGTTGAGAGAGGATATGCAGGTGGTTGGTGTGACAGAGCAAGATGCAGAGGACATGAGGATATGGAAACAGTTGATCTGCTGTGGCGATCCCCTAACAGGAGCAGCCGAAAGAAGAAGTAGTTAAGGGCCAATACCTTAGATTGAAGAGAATCTGCAGAGATCCATTAGATCTAACACTACAGTAAGATGAGCTAGACAAGCTATTTTTGCAGAGAGGCTACAAGAGATCCATTTTGGTAAATATCAGAGAAGAAGTAATGGGGTGAATGTTCCTTCAACAAGGACTCAGATACATTGTAACAATGATAGCAGACTTCACTTTGTGACTACTTATACAGGTGATATCGGTCGTGTAGTGGAAATAGTGAAACATAATTGGCATGCTTTGCTATTGGACCCAGCCACTGTCAGATTGGTAAGGAATTTCCCGCGTTTCACGTGCAGAAATAATAATCTGAAACACATTCTATGTAAGGATGTAATGGGGTGTTCTGTTTGGAACCAGGAGTTAGATAGGGATTTGACCCCTGGAACTTTTCCATGTAAGCGCTGTAGGATGTGTAGTGTCATCACTACTACACAGAACTTGATCATCCTGTCTTAAAGTTTAAGTTTGTCCCTAGGTTTGTTGCCACTTGTAATAGTGTAAACCTGGTCTGTCTTGCTTCTTGTGATTGCTGTACCTGCTGTTATGTAGGCAAGACTACACGAAGGTTAAGAGACAGGATTTATAACCACCTATATGAGATCAGAAATCAGAATCAACAAAACGCATTAGCTAAACATATAGTTAGTTTTAATACTCATAAGTTTAGCTTTAGAGTCTTACAACTAGTGCCCATTAACATGAGAGGGGGCAACTTAAATAGTCAAATAGAACTGGTGGAAGCCAAATGGATTTTTTAGACTTCGTGCTCATATTTTTCCAGGGCTCAACAATCATGTTAATTTAAAACCAGCCCTGGAAGCACGGCCTTTGAAATAAATAAAAATATAACAGCATTGACTGGAACCATAAAACAGAAGAAATGTGAAACAGTTAGCTATAGTGGAATTGAAACAACACCATAGAATAACATCATAAAATAAACAACGTAAACATAGAATATATTATATTATGTTATAATGGTGTATAGACTTCTTTGTTTTTGTTATTATTATTTTATTTGATTTTACTTTGTGCCTATTTATTTATATGATGCACATTTGGATATTTTATATCTCTATATATTGTTTCATGTTGCCAATGTTGCTTTTATATGTGTGCACTTACGTATATGTTTCTTTTGCTTATGTAACATGAAATGTGTTTTTAAATATCTCCAGTCAGTATTTGCACCACTGCCTAAAGGGTTAATTAACTAATTAATTAGAACTATGCAAATCTGATTGGCCAACATAATTTTAAACTTGTTTAAATTAAACTGACTGTTTTTTTCTTTGAGATCTGAAGAAGCATGTTTTTACATGTGAAAGCTCTTATCCATTGATTGTACAATAAATTTTATATATTTTAAGCCTGGTGGTCCTGCCTTGTGTTTCATTTTGGATTTTTGGTATTTTCTTGGCTTGGACCTTTGGGTAGCAGGATACTTTTTTACATACATACATTATATATATATATATATATATATATATATATATATATATATATATATATATATGTGTGTGTGTGTGTGTGTGTATATATACACATATATATATATATATATATATATATATATATATATATGTGTGTGTGTGTGTGTACCTACAGGTATACTTAAGTAAATCAAAATACCAAGTATTGATGCATGTCACAACGCATGCACAGAGGACTACCCTTGGAGCTTGCAAACAAAACTACTAAAAATAACTTAAAACAGAAGTTTTATGCCGGGGACCAGTCTCCATGTGACCCCCTATACTTCCCTGCTAATAAACATCCTAACCCCAACAATGCACAATACCAGGTAAAGGACATATTTCTCAACAGTGCGGATTATGAGTTCTCAAACATGCTCTATTTGTTTAGCCAACCAAATAGTGTCAACTTTAATAACTTAAGGGTTACCATGCACACACACTCATGTACATTACACACACACCCACCCCTCTACATTACATTTTTATATAAATGTATAATATTTACACATACTCATATGCAAGTATAAGACTATACTAATGTAGAAAACACATACTGCTATACTAATAGAGGCAATAGGGAAAAAAGACATTAAACTTAAACATTCTACCAATACAAGTAACTCTATATGAGATACAGAAGGCGGTAAGTGCAGGTTCTGAGACCACCACTTCTGGCAAAAACAAAGGACCGATACATTCTGATTTTATGAACTTTACTTACACAGACTTAGAAATAGGGTCCAATTCCGGTCATTGTTACAAAAAAGGGAAACGGATGAAGCTGTGAAAGGTAGGTTTGTGTTCTAAGCATCTTTGTGTGCACATAGCATATGAACAGTCCAAGTTCATATCATAATCTGAGATGAAATACGACAAATAGTCAAATGAACTTCAGGCCATCAAACACACACCACAGTAAAGACACACTCATGCTTCAGCTCAGAGTGCACCAAGACTGGGCTGTACAAAAAATAAGTGCAAAAACGAGTCCATGGGGGTGGTATCACTCCAAACTTTAATTGCAATCATATGTCACTGCCTGATGGTAAGTCAGTGCAAGACAAAAGGAGTATACTATAAAGTGAAATGCTTCTATTAATACACAGATTTACCCTTGACATCTCAGAGCTGTGGCATACAGGGATGAAGCCTTGAGTGTGACACACACAACAAAAGCTCAACTAGTTCTAAGGTGTTGAAAAAGCAGGAAAGGTGGGTGGGAGTGAGTGGTTAACCTAGGGGGAGGAATAGATGTCCCAGTCAGTAAAACTGCTCCTGTGCACGCAGGGACTTGGATTCAGCTAAAGACAAAGAAGCTAGAGAACTGGGGGGAGGGGCAATGAGCAGCCAGACACTTTGCCAGCCCCCCCCCCCCCCAAGGGAAGTCCAGGGCTTAGGAGATGACTAAAAGAACTCTGCAGCAGTCAAGTACATCTTCGCAGTGCTGACAGACATCTACACTGAGGCATGCTCATAACGTGCCAGTGTAATTCCATGATGATATGGCAGTCAAAATATAAAATGTGTGATGGGTCTCTACAGAATACAGGGGAAAAAAAAGAAAAGGTTCCCGCCCACAGCATAACAGACTCGGGAGGCAACACCCAGTTTTCACTGTCCAAAAAGGGAAAAGACATTATGGTATGTATAAGGGTTCCAAGATACACAAGATCAGTGGACAGCCCCCCCCCCCCACCTCCCAAAACACGCATTCTGCATTCCATGTCCAAAATGGCTACTATTTCTTCACCTCACTTCTACTGAGGAACATCGGAGTTCTTAAAGTCCCTTGTTCCTTTTCCACCACAGGCAGTCACACATAACTCTGTTTACTAAGGCTGACCATCTGACTGCCCATTCTGTTCTACAGTTCCCATGGTCAGCTGTCAGACCTAACCTATCCAGTCCAATTCCTACAAAACAGAGATCACCAATTTGCACTACACTTCTTATGTCAGTCCCATCATCTATTCTTTAATGACTCATGGCAGACACAAGTTTGCTTTTAGAAGATCATTACATTAATAATCCAGAAAGTCAATTTAAAATGGACAGCAGAAAACTCCAGTGAACTCCTCTGTCCATTACTTCACATCATAATAAAAAGGTGTTCCATTTGGCAGTTTTAGTACAAATAAAAAAAAAAATAGACGCAAGACTTAATACACAAAATGATTTTAAACCACAGCTTGCAGCAAGCAGAGCTCATCTGTTTCATAACTTCTTATTAATGCTTTATAAACTTCAGCAACACAAGTGTCTCCTGAGAACATTTGGGAAGGCCAACCCCTTAGTTTCTTAACCTTGAATTATCATTTCCTCTTTTTCACTTTAAAAAAAAAAAAAAAAAAAAAAAAAAAACTTTATTCAGTTGCTTTTACAGTACTTGTAAAAAGTCCTACGCTATCACGGCATTGTGTTTTTTCTGTTACTTGTTGTCTAAAGTGTTTAACTGCATCTTTTCTGCTGCATTTATTACTGCTTGTTTTAGCCTCTTTGTATTTTAAGTGTTACTCTAAGCCTCTCTGTTTTGGTTTAAGCACTTGGACTTTAGGCCTATCCTTAGCTCTCCCTGGCTTCTCTCCCTCAGATCCTGCGAAATATGGCTGGACAGTTTCCTATGGTTTCTCCTGCCAGCCTGGTTGATATGGGCATCCTGAGACAGTGTAGCAACTGCCTCATGTACACGGACAGCCATCTACTACTACCACCTAGGAACACAATTTGTGAGAGATGCAATTACATAAAGAAGCTAGAGTCTAAGCTCTCTCCCTCACAAGCCAGTATATCTAGCACTGAGATGGCCAACACAATCACTACGCCTGAAACACTACCCACAACTACACACCCACATATGTGGAGGTTCTCAACAAAAACAAACCCAAACAAAGGAAACCTCAGAGGCAAAAACACACGCGAGCTTCACAACCCTCCAACACCACATACCACACATAGTCCATACACCAGTGTCTCGCAACTATCAAGGCTTAACTATAAACTCAACATATTAGTCATATGAGACACACAGATCTACCTCTCATCAGGCTGGATAAAGTGAAAGTCACTGTTAGTGGTTTATCAGGTGCTAGAATCCACCTTATCACACATGCACTAAAGTCCCTCAACAACAGGTACTGTTATGACTCTGTCATAGTTCATGTTGGCATGAATGACTTGAGACATACCTCCCTGGACTATATGAAGAGACATGATTGAGCTCCCTGAATACGAGTCTCAGGCAGGTATGTCCCTAGCCTTAAGCAGCATTCTACTGTCAACCAGAATGATGCTGCGATATAAACAGAAAACGATTGACTTTAACAATTGGCTTAGTTTCTGGTGTCATTCCAGGGGGATCCAGTACTTGACAGCCTGGGAAGATATGATCGACAGACAATGATGCTTTGTTAGAGATGGCCTTCATCTGTCTCACTTGGGCTTCAGGCTTCTGGCAAAGGCCCTTGCCTCCCCATAGTGCCTTTTTTAGGAAAAATCATGAGGTCAATACTACAACCATAAAAATCTCAACAAAATGCAAATTAAAAGGTCATGCGGCTAAACTCTAGGAGTCTAAACATGAAACTGCACTCATTGCAAGCATTCTTAACCCTGGAAGATGCTGACATTTGTGCAGTTGCAGAAACCTGGTTCAAAGCTGCGGAGATCACCCCAGCCTTACCTGCTTACTCATCCTACCATACATTCAGACTCCAAACTGTGGGGAGCAAAGCCAAAGGAGCTGGAGTTTCAATATATATTAAACGCACACACACCTCCAGGCTGGTCAAACAGTATGATGCACAGGAGACACTCCAGGTGCAATTAACCATTGATAAGACCCCTATTCAAATCATAACTAGCTATAGGCCCCCAAATTTGACTCAAGATGCCTAGTTCACCTATCTGGACCTCTTCGAATCTATTAAGATTCAACTCTTTACCCTGATCCTGGGCAACTTTAAATTACCCAACCATAGACTGGAAAAACAACTTGTGCCAAAACACAAATGCTCAGAGATTCCTGGATTTTATCAATGCAAATGCCTTGGAACAGCTCGTTGAAACCCCCACAAGAGGTGATAATATCTTGGACTTAGTATTAACCAGCATGAGTAATCACTGCAGCACCCCTACAGTGTCACCCTCCCTGGTAAGATCTGACCATAAAGCAGTCACTTTCAAACTCACCATCTCCCTTGACCACCCACTAGCTAGGGTCAAACAAAAAAAAACTTCTCCAAAGCGGAGTACAACTTCCTGAGGGATGGTACAAACTGCTTCACAGCCCCCTCCCCCTCTGTAGAAACTGGCACCCATGTCCAAATCTACACCAAAGTACAATACGAGCATTTATACAGATCCATGGTATCAGGAATACCTGACAGGACAAAATTATCCTCCGCAAGGAAGAGTAAACCTCGAACCACACAAACTGTAGAAATGTAGAATAAATACAACAATCCAGTCCAGGAATAAAAGAGCAAATTTAATATGTTCTAGCGCATCGGCATATGCTGCCTTCAATGGAATATAGAACCCTTGTAAATCACACCTCATATACAACTCGTTGATTCAATCAAGCAATAAATTACATAATTAAACAATTTAATTAAATTTAAACTTTCCAATTACAAGAAACAATTCATACCATCAGGATTTAAAGCGTCAAACTTTAAAACAAGCAAAGCTTTCTTATATAGGAGCTTGCTTTTACCATCATAGTAACCACTCTTATCCGTGTGTTCTAAAATAGTGCCCTGTAAACCCTTTGGGTTCCATTTATGATATTTTAAAAAATGTTGTGCAACCAGGCTTTCATATTTACAATTTTTTATATTTCTTACATGTTCTTGAAAGCCCCTTTGCTTCCCCCTATATAAAACTTATTACATGGGCACTTCGATGCATACACAATACATTCAGTAGTACAACAAAAATTTGATAATACTTTAAATTTCCATCCATTAATATATTGAAAACTCGGCATTACATACTGACAAGAAATGCATTTTCCACAGGGAACCGTACCTAAAACATGTAAGCCATTTGATATACTGGGGCTTGGAATTTGGAACCTACTATGTAATAATCTGTCTTTAATACTACTCCCCTTTTTAAAAGAAAAATACTGGTTTAGTGCACAGACCAGAAAATTCTTTAAATTTCAGTAGATAGCGCCAGTATCGTTTATAACTGGGACTACCTTATCGCTTAATAAGTCACATGTCATGACCACATACATTTTCTTTCCTTCTACAGTGTGATCTATATTGTTTATAGTTGCACTTCTATTATTATATATCCTATTTTTCATCTTAACCTTATCAAGTGCCTCTCTTAGAATATTTTCTTCATAACCCCTTCTAATGAACATTGCTAGGGTTTTGTTGTGCTCTATTTCCAAATCATTTTCATTATTACAGAGACGTTTAATTCTCATAAATTCACTGCAGTGTAATGACTTGAGTAAATGTGGGGGATGGAAACTAGAACCATGAACAAAATAATTAATATCCTCAAATTTCCTATGTATGGAGGTAGAGAAGAGTAAACCTGTCTGGTGGGCATCTGCAATAAATAAACTCTATAACAAAAGGAAAAAAGTGCTGCCCAGGACCAAGAAGAAGCAGGTGCCCAGTTGGAAGCAATCTCTCCATAACCTGAACAAGCAAATAAGAGCACTAGTGAAATAATCTAAACCCAGCTTAGAGTCCACATTGGCCCCATCTACTAGAGACAATCATAAGGCCTTCTTCACATCTGTCTGCAATCTCAAAGGTAGCACCCAGATCTGTTCAGAACTAGTGGTCAAGGACACCACAGGATATAGCCAATCTACTGACTGACAGATTCAGTGAAAAATTCACCCCTCTACCCCCCCATCAGTAAATCAGTACATCCCCAGTACCTGCCCCCCACCACTTATCCCTAGGGAACTGGTCATCACTGCCCTCTCAAAGGCAAAAAATACAGCCTCCATGGAACCCGATAACATCCCAGGATGTATCCCACATGAACTCAGGCATGAACTAGCAGCACCATTAGGCACCCTATTCAACCAAAGCCCGAGTACTGGCTTTGTCCCAGCCGAGTGGAGGACAGTCACCGTCATCCCTTTACACAAAGGTGGAGTGTCCACACATTCAGGAAATTATACACCCATCAGCCTAACTAGCCTAATCTGTAAGGCCATGGAACGGATTATCATGGACACTGGCAATCTCCAAACACTCAACCCCACACAGTTTGGCTTTGTCAAGGCGAGATCATGTCTGTTAAACCTCGCTGACTTCTTTGAGACAGTCACCAAAGCCATGGACGAGGGGAAAACGGTGCACACTGCCTACCTTGACCTGGCCCAAAGCCTTCGACACTATTCTCCACTCGGGCATAATAGACAAACTCTCAACTAGGCATCAATCCATATGTTACTAGATGAGTAGTAAACTGGCTCACTGATAGAGCTCACCTAACCAAAATAGGGGAAGCCACCTCAAGCAGTAGAACTGTAACGAGCGGCCTACCCCAGGGATCGGTCCTGGGGCCTCTATTATTCGGGCTATACTTCTCTGAAGTGCAGGACAAAACCAGTGGGCTATGGTTGACCAAGTTTGCAGATGACTGCAAGCTGGGCACGGTCATCAATTCCCCAAGTGATGTAGACGTCTTCCAAGAGAGTCTCCCCCAAACAAATGACTGGTGCCAGAGACATGGCCTCAAGCTGAATTCCAAAAAATGCAACATCATCCCTTTTGGGGACGAGTGATGTCCCCACATACGCAATCAGTAGTGAGGGATTTGGGCACCCAGGTTGATAGCAACCTGACTTTTGACCAGCATGTTGCTTCCATCATACAGAAAGCCTTCTACATGGCCCACCGCATAAGTAAGGGTATCTCATCCAAGGACAAAGAGGTCATAACATCCCTGCATTCTTCCCTTATAAGACCAATTAGAGTACAATGCCCCCTTCAGCATGTACCTCACAAAGCACATGCAGCAGCTATAGAGACCACAGAGGTTCCTCACCAGGAGAATCCAAGGCCACATCTACCCTACACAGATAGGCTAAAAGCCCTATTCCTCTTCACAGTTTCATACAGACTCCTCAGGAGGTGACCTCTGTCTGGCATACAAAGCAATCTCAGACCCCGCCTTGATGGACTGCTGGATATCCCAAGTCAAGCTCCACTCAAGTAACCCATACACATGAGCTCAATCTGGTCTGTGACATCAATGGGACTTGTTGGCTGGACAGATTTGTGTCCTACAGACTCCCCCTTTTGTGGAATAGACTCCCTCTCCATGTCAAGCACAGTACCGTGTTATCCCTTTTTAAACACAACCTGGATAACTGGATGGGAAACAGAAAATACACCCCTGGAATTTCACGTGTGTCCCTACTCAACATGGGCTTTGGGTACTGACATGTGTAAACATGGGCTAAACCCTTGGCTAGGCTTATAAGGGCCTCAGGGGCAATAGCCTAGCAACTTCCTATGATCGCACAGACAAGTGAATAATCTTGACCCAATATGTCTGCTCAAAGAATAAGTTAATAAACAGCATTCACTTACTGCATAGCTATGCTTTCACAAACATTACAAAAACAATATAAACCTCAGTGCATTCACAGACACAGTATTACTGACATACCATGATTAGTCACTGCAACATATTGACAGAACCAATGCAGCCAAACAGACCATGACTCTGGCATTTCATTCAAACCATTCAGTAACTAACTGCTTCCGTTTAAACATTTACAAAGGATCAGTCTACAGAATGTGAGATTTTAAAAATCACCCAGTTCCCTTTATTCAAAAAGATGTTTCTGACTGCAGAGATTTTTTTTATTTTGCCCGTCATATCATCAGACCTGTGTGGAAGGTATTCACTGCTATTAAAAGAAGTCTTTGTACACTACAGGAATTCCTGAAACCCCTACCTTCACACATTAAAATGAAAGAGAAGTGCATTAAAGGTATGCAGAAAATTTCTTAAAACCTATGAGGAGACTAAACAAAACAGTACACTGCAACAGGGTTACCACCTGTCCCACTTTGTGAGGGACAGTCCCTCTTTGGGCAGCTGTGTCCTGCAAAAAGCTTATAAAAATGGCAAATGTCCTGAGATTTTAGTACAAACGTATTTCCTATATTTTATGTAATAGTTGCATAAAACAGTTTATTCTGTATCTGAAACACCTAAACGTTATAAGAAACAGAATAAGCAACTAAAATGCTAGAAGAATAAGCTTTTATGTAGGCAAAAAACTGAATTTTTGTCCTTTGTACTGGCCATGGGTATATTTCTGCCTGTAAAATCTGTTTATACCAAAAATGTCCCACTTTGGGCATTTGAAAAGGTGGCAGCCCTACAATGGAATTGCAAATACTTTTACACATTTCCCTTTTGAGGAGAAAAAAAAAAGTCTCAACTGAATAAACATGATGCTCTTGTGTAGCACATCGAGGTGCTGATGTGAACAGTCTCCCCGAGTTTCAGCCTTGCCTAAGACGTTACCCTTGATGCTCATAAACCATCACAAATTATGAATCATGGGTAGACGGGTGATAACTGAACAGATTTGGTCATATACATGGACACGTCACCTGTTCATAAGACAGGATTAATTTCTAATTTGTTATACACCACCACCTCACATTTGCCATGAAGACTAGGATGAATGATAAATTCAGTCTGTATTTGGTAATGACAATCCCACCGAAGGTCTCAGTTATTCAGTGCCCTGAACAGGACTGGTGAAGGGGTAGCCTTCCTTTTATTTTAGATCCTCAGTACAATTTCTAGCAAGGAAACTAATATCACTATACATGTTCTAGTTGCAGGAACAAACTTTTCTTCTCATGTACTACCCACTAAGGCATGTGACTAAGACCTCAACAAATTCCTCATCAGCTTACTGACACTGGTTATACCAATACTCAAGTCTAACAGAACTGCTAGCTCTTACCAAAAAATTCTTATCCATTATGCAGGGATTCAGGTTTGTCCAGACCAGACTATTACCAATATACCTCATTATAAATGGCAATGTACTTGAATCTCCAGGTCACAGCAGCCATCTCAAATTTAGTGGTGATACCAATGTTTTAATCCGATCATGACCACTTGCTCCACTTTTATTTGAGTTTCCACTTTTATTTTGAGTTTCCACTAGGAAAGCCACAAGATGAGGTACTCAAGCACAGGAAACTGAAAAACATAGTAAGTTGCATCACAGTTCCAAAAGATCATTCTCCTCTGCAATACGTTGTCCGTGAGCCTAATTAAACGGTGGAGGCCTACACTATGGCCATCATGATTAACAGATCTCTATGCCAAACTTCCAGTGAAATGCATCACTCATAGTATGATGGGGAATGTGTCAGCAGGGTACAGCAAAGGATGGAAGGCTAATGGAGAAAAAAACAGCCGTTTGGCAAACAAACGCTATGAAGTGTACAAGGTGAGCTGCTTCCATAAGAAGACAACACTGCAGCCCAGGCCTACCTCTGCTGCACCAGCTCTACCAGCTATGCTTTTCTCAATGACAGACAGACTCCGCAGTCTAGCCTAACTCATGTACGCAAGTCTGATGGTCAATAAAGATTGACTTTCTCAAACAGAACTCTCCATGAAACATCTGCAGGGCTTAAGGATGACCCAGATAGGGAATCTTTGTCTTGGTCATAGGTCCAGATTTCACTACATCAGTTACTCTGAGTCAGGCATCCAATCTCTTGTTTTCACCCTTCAGCATGCAGACTGGACCCTTATCCAACCAGGATTGTACTATCTTATCAGGAAGTCCTGAGTCAATTTATTTTCTAGACTATGAAGAACTCTGAAGTCTGGGATATGTTCATAGGTGTGTACTAGGTTAATGGCCCTGGAGCCTTTACAAGCCAGGTTAATGGCCCTGGAGCCTTTACAAGCCTAGCCCATAGAAGTGCCCTGGCATAGTGCCACCTGACCTTAGTTCCCAGTGCCTCTTGTCAAGTAGAGCCACTGGAGTGATCCCCAGGGTGAACTTTCTATTTCACATCCACTCATCAAGACTTCTCTTGAAGAGGGCCAGTGAGGTGCTCTGCTTGACATGTACGGGAAGTCTAATCCAGACCATGGGCTGTCTCTGGTTTATGAACCTGTCCCTCCAGCATGTTCTGTTGAATGTGGTAATGGAGGTTGAGGTCTCTGGAGTGTGTGGTGTGGAGGGATTGGGATTTCCTTAGATGTAGCATTTCTAACAGAGCTGGGTCAGACATAGCTTCATAAGTCAAGCAGAGATCACCTCTTAGTAGATGATATGAGACAGAGAATAGCTGGAGTTGTTTGAGTCTGTCCATGTAGGACATGTGTTTAATGCCTAGGATCCTCTTCGTGAGGTACTTCTGTGGCCTCTCCAGCTGTTGCAGGTGTCTAGTGAGGTACATGCCAAATGGGTCATTATACTCAATGACTGGTCTAATAAGGGAAGAGTAGAGAGACGATGACCTTTCTTCTTGGATGCAAAACCCTTGGTAATGAGATGTGCCACATAAAAAGGACTTTCTGACCACAGTGGCAATGTGGTGGTTGAAGAAGTTGCTGTCAACCTGCATCCCCAGATCTCTTACAACACATTCAGTGTTCAGTGGGCTCCCATCAATGTGGTAATGGTTTCCACACCAGTCATTGGTCTCAGTGAGGCTTTTCTGTACAATGTCAGCATCACTTGCAGAGTTAATAATGGCTCCCAGCTTGCAGTAGTCTGCGAACTTGGTCAGCCAGAGTCCCTTTGTGTTGGCCTGGACTTCTGAGAAGTAGATGTTGAACAGGAGGACCCAGGACCAATTTCTGTTGGACTCCACTCGTGACTGGTCGGCAGTCTGATTTGGAGTTCACTACATTCACACTGTGTATTCTGTGAGCCAATTTGCAAACCACCTAGTGATATAGGGGTTGATGCCTAGTTTGGTGAGTTATCAATAATCCCTGAGTGAGGAATGGTATCAGATCGAGGTAGGCTGTATGCACTGCCTTACCTTCATCCACAGCCCTGGTGACTGACTCAAAGAAGTCAACCAGGTTGAACAGGCATGACCTCCCTTTCACAAAGCCAAATTGTGTGGGGTCTAGAGTTTGGAGATTTCCTACATCCTTGTTAATTAGGTCCATGATGATGTGCTCCATAGCTTTACATATCAGACTCAATCAGGCTAAATTTAAAATGGGTGGCGAAAGCCAAACACATTCTGGCTAGGCTTATAAATGCCCTAGGGCAGATAGCCTAGTATGAACCTATGAACCTATAATGGGGTGATAATTCCCTGGGTCTGCAGTCACTCCCCCATTATGGAGAGGGATGACTGTAGCAGTGCGCCATTCTGTAGGGACAAAGCCTGAGGTGAGGCTGTGACTGAACAGGGCACAAAGATGTGGTGCCAGTTTGCTTTGTATTTCATGTAGGACACAGCCAGGGATATTATCAGGTCCCATGGAAGCTATATTCTTGGCCTTGGACAATGCAGCTTTAACCTGTGCTGCAGTAATGCTGGGTGAATGGCAATCTTCCGGTATTGTGATTGGTCCTTGGGGGGGGGGGGGGGTAAAGTTGACACTGAATCTGTCGGCCATTATGTTGGCTCAGTATAGGAGGTACCATTGTGCAGTAACTCAGAGCAAACTGCCCTCAATCTTTGGATTCTCAGTCTGGAAACTACCTGCACCTTGAATCATTTTTAAATGAACTCATGACCTCTTTGATCCACTGCAATTAAGTTTCAGGAAATGTTACAGCACAGAAACAGCTTTCCAAAAAAGATATTTACTTACCGTCTGGCAGTGAGAATCAATACATATTACCCAGTATTTGTCTTAATGACCACTTGAGGTCAGATCAATGATACCACAAACAAGGACACTTACTGTGCTCCTTCTGTAACAGCCTTTCACTTAGCACACACACATGGCAGAGCCAAGAATTAATTTTTATAGAAGATGCCCCGAATTATCTCATTACATAAAGGAGGGTCACTGCTATTTGTAGAGCATATGCTTCCCGAGGGAATGTCATTCGGTGAGGAGGTTTGAGGTATTATGGTTATGCAGATGATACCTGACTTTACATTCCATTCCCTCTGAAGAAACTGACATCACTCGATTCACTAGGAAATAGTTTAACATACAGTCAGGATGAAAACTAAAGAACTGTTTGAAGTTCAATATGCTATCAAGATTCAGTCCTAACCAGCCCTATCACATCTCCAAACCTTCACATTGTTCACAAATGCTTTATTAAATGCATTTTATATTTACTGTTTATAAGCTCCTGAACACTTTATCTCATGCATGGGTCTCCTCAAATCATCTATGATACGATCCCAGTTATTCTTATTTGGGTAATATAGAATTATCAGCCATGAGATGAGTAAGGCCAATGTATAACCAAATTGAATAGGTTATTCTGAACACAAAAAAAAAAAAAAAAAAAAAAAGAAACTGGCTAGACTTACAATGACCTGCAAGAGCAATTAGCCTAGTACTTAGCCATGAACCTATGAATAAGCTTAAAATGTTGGAGGTTGTGCAAGTGTAAAATATTGCAACAGTACCTAGCAGTAAGTGACAGTTCTGCTCAGAACATTGTTTTTTTTTTGTTTGTGGAATAAATTCACAGATCAATCAACACCAACTGCCACTCAAGAACTGTTCTGCTGTTGTTAATATAGGTTCATAGGCAAGTACCAGGCAATCTGCCCGAAGGCATTTATAAGCCTAGCCAGAGTGTGTCGGCTTTCACCGCCCCATTGATTAACTAACCGATCCCCTGTCAAGCAGAGCCAATGAAGCGATCCCAGGGGTGTATTTTCTGTTACCCATCCACTCGTCAAGGTTTCTCTTGAAGAGTGTTAGTGAGGGATATATATTGGAAAATATTGGATTTTCACCTATTCGCAGCATAGCCAGCCTTAGGCATAGGACAACTAGGCGGCCGCCTAGGGCGCCGCTCTAGCAGGGGCGCTTTTTCAGTATTTATTTGGTCTAGGTAGACCAGGATGGGGGCACCGGGTGGTGTGATGGGGGGCGCTGTGGAGCCCTTTTGCCTAGGGCACCAGTTAACCTAAGGCTGCTCCTTTTGGATTAAATGCCTTTTACCTAGAACTTTCTTGTAATGAACTAGGGAGTCTCCTGCTGGTTCACAACTCCGCAACCAAATGGTCGATAGTTATTTTCCTAATGCAGTTGTATTATGGCTATGCTACAGAGTCTGCAATGGCTTCATGGTATCCCTGTGGTGCCATCTGCTCCCTCAGGTTTACTCTGGTGTTAATAATATGCACATCCGTCACATTTATCCGTTATGCTTTGATGCTTCTACTGTTACTGTACAACTTTAATGCTGCTCTTCCCTTTCCAAACTACTCTCGTGAATCACACACAACCTTCCAACTACCAGTGAAGGTGATATTTCAAGGCCTAGTTTTCCAGGCTCCAGGTCCCCTTTACAATAAACCACACATCAAGAAATGAAAGGAACAATCAGTTCATTCAAACTAGTGTAGATATGCAGTGGCGGATTTAGGCATTGGCGCAGGGGCGCGCGCCACCCCCTTTTTAAAGCTGTTTGGAACTCCATTAAAAAATGCATTGTCTGCACTATTTTAATAATATATTAAAAAAAATTCTTAACACTGCACGGTGGTGTCTTCTTTATGGAGAACCATGCGCGCACTACACACACGCCACCACGGAAGTGAACATGTTCAACACTTGGGCGCTGAATTTAAGCTATCCGTTCCGCCGGCATATCCTGCTGCAGCCTGAGTGAGATGATTAATTAGTGATGTTTTATTTTTCTCCGTATCCTTCTAACTTCATAATAAATTTTAATATATTCACACTGGAAATACAAAGGACTGCTGGCATGAGGGGTTTGCAACTTTCGTAAGTGTTACTTTTTTCATTGAATATAAGTTTTCAATACTGCATTTTGTTCTGCTACTTTAGTTTTTTAGATAAGATTTTAAATGCTGAATGCTGATTTATGGCATCATAAAACTCTTTTGTTTTGTGAATTTAGCAAGTGAAGAGTTTTTCTTGCTTAAGAAGTAGACCATATGTTTCAGTATTAATCCATTTTCATGTATCATTATGGTGGAACCCTATGCCTGAAAACAAAATTGAATAGGCCGTATAACTATGAAAAGCATGTGCTACTTAAAGCAAGAGTTGAATAAACAAGTACAGAACAACAAGCAATAGACAGAGCTCTATAGATATGGAGAGCGTCACTGAGTGCATTCAGTTTAGGCATCCCCTGCAAGTGGTAGGCAACTGAATGACACTGACAGTTCAGTACTGACGGAATTTGGCATCGGCAAAGCACAATTTATGAAGATCATTTCAAAACACTAAATGTTAAGACACTAGGAGGAAGCAGTTTGACAAAATGGGATAATATTGCAGGCTTTAATGATCCTCATATAATTCACTCAGTTACAAATAATAGCACTGTTGCTTAAGGCACTGATAAAAATGGCCTGGAAACTGAAGCTGATTTGATGGCTGTGTGTGTGTGTGTGTGTGTGTGTGTGTGTGTGTGGGCATGTGTGTGTTTACACATTCATGCATGCATACATGTCTGTGGGCTGTACGCATGTGTGCACTCGTGTGTATGTGTGTACTTGTGTATATGTATGTTTACACATGCAAGCATACATATTTGTCTATGGGTTATGTGTATGTGTGTGTGTGTGGGGGGTGTCTGTGAGTGTGTGTTTACACATGCATGCATACATACATGTATGTCTGTGGTGTGTGCGTGTGTGTGTGTGTGTGTGTGTGTGTGTGTGTGTGTGTGTGCGTTTACATGTTCATGCATACATACATGCATGTTTGTGGGCTGTGTGCATGTGTGCATTCATGTGTGTATGTGTGTGCTTGTGTATATATGTGTTTACACATGCATGCATACATATTTCTCTGTGGGTTATGTGTATGTGTGTGTGTTGGGGGGGATGACTGTGAGTGTGTTTACATGTGCAATCATACATACCTGTCTGTGGTGTGTGTGTGTGTGTGTGTGTGTGTGTGTGTGTGTGTGTGTGTGTGTGTGAATGTGTGTGCCTACATGAGTATGGTTGCCAGAGATTTACATGTCATGACTTCTCATTTTTTCAAGTCATCCCTTTCTGATCTACTGCACTATGCAAACATCTCTCACTTACTTGTATTGCCTGCCTCTCACCAGGCACAGTAAATCTCTGATGGTGACCATAATCTAGTCAGAAAAGGAAACATCCTTTGCAGAAACCATCTTTAAGCTCCTCTTTCAGAAAAAGCATTAATATAGGTTCATAGGTTTATACTAGGCTATCTGCCCTGGGGCATTTACAAGCCTAGCCAGAGTGTGTTTGGCTTTCACCACCCTTTTAGATCGGTTTACTGTGCCTCTGTAGAGTAGGTCGCAGAAGATAGCCCTTTTAAGGGTAGTTTACTGTGCCCCTGTCCAGCAGGGACACAGAAGAGATCCCAGGGGTGAACTTACCATCTCCCATCCACTCATCAAGATTTCTCTTGAAGAGGGTCAGCGAGGGTCTCTGCCTAACAAGGACTGGGATTCTGTTCCAGACTGAGGGCAGCCTCTGGGATATGAATATGTCCCTCCAGCATGTCCTATTTATTTCTGTGCTGAGGTTTAAGTCCCTGGAGCATGTAGCTCTAAGGGATTTGGATTTCCTGAGGTGGAGCATGTCCATTAATTCTGGGTTGGACATGGCTTTATACGTCAGGCATAGATCACCTCTGAGTAGGTGGTAAGCAACTGAGTAGAGCTGGAGTTTCTTTAGCCGAACTGCATAGGGCATCTGTTTGAGTCCCTTGATCCTCCTGGTGAGGTACTTTTTGGGCCTCTCTAGTTGCTGCAGGTGTCGGGTAAGGTACATCCCAAATGGGTATTGTATTCAATTATGGGCCTGATGAGTGATGAGTAGAGGGGCACAATGACCTCTCTTGTCCTAGATGTGAAACCTTTCATGATAAGGTGGGCTATATAGAATGTCTTTCTAACCACTCTGGCAATGTGATTGTCAAAAAAGAGGTTTCTATCTGCTTGGGTCCCCAAATCCCTAATTACTTCTTCCGTACTTAATGGATTACCACCTATGTGGTAATTTGTGAGCACTTTGTTTTTCCCGAAGGGGATGACTATGCACTTTTTGGCATTTAGCTTAAGGCCATGGCTCTGGCACCAGTTATCCGTCTCTGTGAGACCTTTTTGGAGGATGCTTGTGTCAGCCAGAGAGTCGATTATGGCACCCAGCTTGCAGTTATCTGCGAACTTGGTCAGCCAAAGTCCTCCCGTATGAGTCTGTACCTCAGAGAAGTAACAAGAGAGGTCCCAGGACTGAGCCTTGTGGGATGCCACTTGTAACTGGTTTGGAGTCTGACATGGCACCTGCAATACTGACCATGTGGGTTTTATCCTTGAGCCAGTTTGCAACCCATCTTGTGACATAGGAGTTGATATTTAAGCTGGTGAGCTTATTTATGATGCCTGAGTGGGGTATTGTGTCAAAGGCTTTTGCGAGGTCCAGGTAGGCTGTGTGGACTACCTTCCCTTCATCTATGGCCTTGGTAACTGTTTCAAAGAAGTCAACCAGGTTCAAGAGACAAGATCTCCCCTTAACAAAGCCGAATTGGGTGGGATCCAGTGTCTGGAGGTTACCAATGCCCTTGTTTATGAGTTCCATGATGATACGCTCCATAGCTTTGCAGACCAGACTAGTCAGGCTTATAGGGCGATAGTTTCCTGGGTCCGTTGTGGCACCACCTTTGTGGAGCGGGACCACTGTTGCTGTATGCCATTCCTTGGGTACATATCCTGCAGTAAGGCTGAGATTGAACAGTGACTTTATGTAAGAGTTTAGTTCTTCTTGGAGCTTGTGTAAGACGCAGCCCGCGACACCATCTGGTCCCACTGATGCTGTGTTTTTTGCTTTGGAGAGGGCAGCTCTCACCTGTGCATTTGTGATGTCAGGGAGGCTACATTCTGTTGGGATAGGCATTAGGTCTTTTTGGGGGAAGGGGGGGGGGTTGCACTAAACCTGTCTGCCAGGATATTGGCAATGTCTGTGGGATCAGTGTATTTTTTGTCATTTTGTACTAACTCGGAGCATATCTGGGAGTTGCCCCCCAGATTCCTGACATAACTAAAGAAGGCCTTGTGATTATCTTTAGTGTCTTGTGCAATTTTTCTTTCGAAGCTGGCCTTAGATAATTTTATGAAGGATCATAGTTTCTTGCTAGTACTGATCAGAGATGCCTTCCCTTTTTGGGATTTTGCTCTATCATGTAGCAGCTTCCTCCTTCTGTTGTATAGCTTATTTATGGCCGGGGTCCACCAGACTGGTCTCCTGCCTTTGGAGGAGTGAGTCTTGGTTTTATTTGGGATAGCATGATCCATGCATTCCTGTAGGTGTCCATAGAATGCATTTGTAAAGGATTCTGCTGTTTGGGCAGTATTTTCCACTGGCCGGGTGGCTTTGAAGGATTCCACCTCAGTTTTGAGAAGTGTGAAATTTGCTTTTGAGAAATTTTTCACCGTGATTTCCTTGGCTGGGGGTGGGGATGGGATATGGATGTCCAGTGAGATTAATTTATGGTCTGATCATACCAATGAGGGACATACCTCTGGTGTGGAACATATAGTCCCCATGTTTGTGATGACCAGGTCCAATATGTTATCCCCTCTTGTGGGAGTGTTGACCAGTTGTTTCGTAGCATTTGAGTTTATAAATTCTAGGAACCGTTTGGCAAGGGTGTTGGGGCTTGAGTAGTTTTCCCAGTCGATGTTCGGGTAGTTGATGTCACCCAATATTATTGTGTTTGGAGAGACCTTCATATTCTCCAGTGTTCTCAGGAAGGCCAAGTGGGGTTCCCGAGTTCAGAAGGGTGGTCTGTAGCAGGCTACGAACTGAAAGGCAGTTTTGCCCACTGTTAACTGTACATGGATGGTCTCCGATGCTTCGTGTAGTGCCACTAACCTGGAGGTATGGGTATCTTTGATGAATATGGATACCCCCCTCCTTTTGTGGTTCGGTCCGATTTGTGAGGCCGAAAAGCATGGTATGAGGTATAATCTGGTAGTGCTGGGGTGCTCTCTGGGGCCTTGAAACAGGTCTCTGTCACTGCACAGATATCGATATTCTCCATACTGAGGAGAGCCTCAAGTGCGTGCATCTTGAGGTTTAGACTTCTGGCGTTGAGCAGCATTACCCTTAGTTTTTTTTTTCTTATGTTGTCTATGGAGGTGGGTTTGTCTTCTGAGCCTTGCCTAAAAAAGGCACTATTCTGTGATATTTAAATGTTAATGAGAAGGCCAGAAGGATGGCTTCACTTTTCCAGGATCCTAAATTACTATTTCTTCTTTACTACTCCTAGCTACACATACTGTGATATCATGGGGGGGGGGGGTATACATACTTTTCTGAGTGATTTTTATGTCTGAATGTGCTATATATTTTGCTTGTATGTCAGCTTCCTTTAATATTCAGCAAGCTGTAATAATACATTAATTCAGTTCGCACCATGCTTCCCCAGGAAAATAACTGATTTGTTGCCATTTGCCTCCCCACTTTCATACAGTCTTTGATCCACTGCATTACCTAATTCACGGGTCAGTGAGGCCTTAGCCAAGCTGTATGGAAATGTACTTCTCCTCCATGAAAGGTAAATGCTGTATTAAATTCACCACTGTGGCTCCGGAGAAGTGCCTCTACCTGTTACGTAATAAATTAAAATCCCCAACAAAACTGTGGTAATTTAGACACAGACTGTATTTTATTAAAAACAAGACCAGTTTGACAACACTATGTTTAAAGAAGGTGAATGGACAAACCAGTCTAAAAGCATATAATACACCATGAATTAACACAGTTTATTTTTGTCTCAGGTGAAATATGAAAACTAAGAGACTAAAATCTTGAAATATTAAATTGGTTTGAAAATGGCACAAAGGTAAACTTAATCCTCCACTGCATTTTCTTTGAATGTGGTTTTATGCCACTGCAATGGATGTGGGTTCCAAGGACAGAGAAGTTTTCTGCTCATGCTGTTTTCACTGTCAGACTGTGTTGTTTGGTTTGCAAATGGCTATTAGTGTTTGTGCTATTTTATTTCAATATCTATAATCATTGTAGAAGTAAATAAGAAAGCAAGTAAAGTAAAATTGCAATGTGTGTAAGGAATCCAACTTCCAAATTCTATACTAGTCCTTCAGTGAAAATTATTGTATCCACACATACCCATGTAGCAATGCAGCTTTCTTTAATAACTGCCCTATACATAATCACTTGGTAAGAAACTGTGTGCCTTCTGCTGTGTAATCTTATACTACAAAAGTCCTTTGCTTAAGGGCCTCTAGCTCAGAGGGACTTTCTAGTTAACGTGAAATGAACGAATGAAAATAAGGATGCATAAGAGGATGTGCTATTTTAAGAAAAGTGTGCAGAGAAGTACATTAATTATGTGTTTGAGACTAACATCTGACCCACCATGGAGACATGGAAACATTAGCAGCATGTCAGGCAAATATATTAATGTGACTAAATGACATCTGAGACTAGAGGTAATCCAGAAAGCTCAAGTCAGGTCTGGTATCCCACCTGTGACCCAGTGGAGACAGGATTAACAAGAAACAGAGTCCAAAGGATTAGTCCAGATAAAAATCACTTTAGCTAGCAGATCTGAGGGACTCTTATTTGATACCCTCCCTGTGGGAGGAATAGAGACACCTTCTTGGACTTTCAAGTAGTTTATTCAGTTAAGCAAGTAGATGGATGAGTGTTCTTGTTCTAATACATTACATTCAACAGATCAGTTATTTAAAGGCAGTTACAGCCAATGGTGGGAGGGTCCAGGGTAGCTGACTGGAACAAAGTCTATTGAGACATGGTTTAAAGCCATGGAGAGCACACCAACAGTGCAAGGTTATAATGTCTTCCACACATTTAGGCCAGCTACTTCACAGGCAGGGACTAAAGGCTGAGGTGTCTCTATCGCTGAGGTGCACAGTGGTGCAGCGGTTAACATTGTTGCCTCACAGCAAGAGGTTCTCCGGTTCGATTCTCAGCTGGGGTGCCTTCTGTGTGGAGTTTGCATGTTCTCCCTGTGTTCGCGTGGGTTTCCTCCCACATTCCAAAGACATGCATCTGGAACATTTCTCCCCGGGCCTCCGCTGAAAACAGGCTCTGTGGAACCTAGTCAGACATTCCCGGTCAACAAATGTTAAATAAATAAAAAAAAAAAAAAAAAAAAATAATCTACATCCAAAATAAATATACTTCAAGACTGGTCAAACAGGACAATGCATGTGAAATGCTCCATGTTCACATAACCATTGACAAAATCCAGTACCACTTCCTTGCAAGCTATAGGTCCCCTTCCATGACCCAGGAAACCCATATCATGTATTTAAACTTATTAAAAACACTAACCATCCAATCGAATACCATTTTCATGGGTGACTGTAATTACCCCACTATTAACTGGGAATCCTATATGACACCAAATGAACATGTACAAAGATTCCTGGATTTTGTAAACACAAGCTCCCTGAACCAGATAGTCAATACACCAACCAGGGGTGCAACCATACTGGATCTGGTCTTCGCTAATATGGGAAAGTGCTGCACACCCCTACTGTAATGCCTTTCCTGGTAAGGTTAGACTACAAAATACTCTCCTTTGAAGTAACTATAAACGTGGACCCCAGCTCAACTGGGAATATTCAGGAACTATTCTAAGGATAACTTCCTGTTATTAAGTGAGAACCTGGCAAGATTTCAAGCCACCGTAAACCCTGACAACACTTCTGCCTATGCAGAACTGTTCACGGCAACCCTGTAAAAGCAGGTTAATAGCTGCACAGAGGCAGCTGTACCTACCAGGAAGAAGTACAGAACTGACTCAAAAAACAAGCCAACCTGGTGGAATCACAAAATCAATAGGCTGTATAACAGGAGGAAGTAAATCATGGCAAAGATTAAGAGGTGTAGCACCCGGTAGGATAAAAGCACTCTTGTCAAACTAAACAAACAACTCAGAGGACAAATAAAGTCTACCAAAGCCAAAGTTGAGGTAAGTTTGTCCTCGCAGGCCAAGGACAACCACATAACATTCTTTAACTATGTCCGCAACCTCAAAGGCAATACACAATCGTGTGCAGAGCTCATTATAAATGTAACCACCTATACTGAGCCAGAAGATATAGCAAACCTCCTGGCTGATAAATTCATCTCCAAATTTACCCCCCTCTCCCCTTCAACCTTCTTCAGGAAATATTATTAAATATAACTCCCCCAACTATCACTAGGGAACAGGTCCTTAATGTTCTGTCTAAGGCCAAGAACACTGCATCAATGGGCCCAGACAATATTCCAGGATGCCTTCTAAATAGCATGAAACATAACCTGTTTAACTGTAGCCTCCAAACAGGCTTAGTGCTTCAGAAAGGTAACAATCATCCCTCTGCACAAAGGTGGGCCATCTACAGACCTGGGAAACTACAGACCCACAAGTCTCACTAGTCTTTTATGTAAAGTCATGTAAAGAATTATCATGGGGATGATCAATAGAGATATAGTAAACCTCCAGACACTACACCCAACCCCGTTTGGTTCTGTCAATGGCATATCATGTCTACTCAACCTAGTGGACTTCTTTGAGAGGGTCACCAAAACAATGGATGAGGGCAAAATCATTCACACTGCCTACCTTGACCTGGTCAAGGCATTTGACAAAATACTGTCTCGTGCATTGTTGACAAACGGAAGAGGTTAGGTACAATCCCGCATGTCATCTGGTGGATATTCAACTGGCTCACAGGACCCAAGAAGTTAGAACTGGGGAATCCACCTCTACAAAGAGGCCAGTCACAAATGGAGTCCCTCAGGGATCAGTCCTTGGACCGCTCCTTTTTGGCATTTACTTCTCAGAAGTCGAGGACAATGTCAATGGTCTCTGACTAAATTTCCAGACGATTGCAAATTAGGAGCGGTCATTGAATCTCATACTGACACAAAAGTTCTCTAGGAGGGGCTCACACAAACAATGGGTGCCAGAGCCATGGACTAAAACTAAAAGCCAAGAAATGCATAATAGAATCCTTTGGGAAATCATCCATCCCTGGTAACTATAATATTGAAAACACACCCCTTCGAGTTGACCCAGTAGTTAGGGATTTAGAGACACACACACATAGTAATCTAGCCTTTGATCATCAAGTGTCTACACACAGAGACAGTAATCTAGCCTTTGAGCATCACGTGTTTTCAGTGGTGAGGAAATCATTCTATGTTGCACAACTTATAAACAATGGTATGAACACTAAGTCCAAGGAAGTCATTGTCCCACTGTATTCGGCTTTCATCAGACCTGTCAGAGTACAATGCCTCCTTTGGTATGTACCTAACCAGGCATATCCAACAATTGGAACGTCCACAGAAGTTCCTCACTAAAAGAATACAGGGTGTAATTTAAAACATCTTTTGCAGACCACCTGAAGGCTGTATCCCTGTATTCTGTTCCTACAGGCTTTTGAGGGGTGATCTATGCCTAGCATACAGGGCACTGTAAGACCCCACTCTGATGGACCTCTTGCATATCCGTAAAACAAACAGCACCAGAATTACCCATTCTAAAGACTTAAAAATTGCCTGTGATATACATCGGACCTTTTGGAGAGATAGCTATGTACCCCAGAGATTACCCAATCTGTGGAACAGGCTCCACATTCATGTGAAGCAGAGTTCCTCCCTAACCCAATTCAAGTGCACTTTGGACAATTGGATGGGAAAACGAAAATGCATCCCTGATTTGGCACCTGTGTCTTAAATGGACACAGGTAACCTGTAAATGGTTCATCTCCCAGGGTCATGCTTACACTTATCAAGGGTATTTGAACTTGTTGGATTTGGGATGCATGGCTAGGCCTAAAAACGCCCTTGTGGTCATTAGCCTAGGAAACACCTATGAACCAAAGCCACAGCAACATCATGTGTAACTGAGTGTATATTGTGGTCTTTCACACATGATGTCAGAGCTTTTTAAAGGTGATCTTTCCACAACTGCAAAGCCCAGTGTCCCAATTTCCCACCCCCAGCCTGGTACCCAACTAACCAGACTGCGCCCCCCCCCCCCTTTTGCAAATTCCTGGATCCGCCACTGATATGTGTTAAAATGCATGGAGATTAATGTTAATGGAAAATTACTGAAACTTAAAATTAGTACAACTGTCAAAAATCATGTGTATACGCCATTTATGGTGACTGATGAAAGACAATGGTACACTGGCCAGATTAAGAGAAAAGTTACAGTTGGGATACAGGGACATTTGTCAGATACGAGACATAAAACAGTGGAAGATCTGGTTGCTTTACATACATATGAGAAGCATGATGGTAACTTAACTAGTTTTAAATATTTAGTTCTGGCCAATGTAACGAATTTAACTAGTTTTAAATATTTAGTTCGGCCAATGTAACGTGCTGCGAGGGAGATAAGGTGTTAAATGTTAAAAATAAGCTTTGGACTCTAATAGTTCTTAAGTACAACACTGTGACTCTAGGGGATTAAACACAGTCATTAACTGACAATGAATGAATTAGATAATGGAGTGTTTTTAATTAATGTTCAAACAGATGAATAAAAGAACGCAAGGCTTGGAATATTATACCCCTAAAAGGCATATGCAGAGACACTTGGGTGAAGAAATGGTTGTTCTTCCCATTTCTTGATGGGAAGTTTATTATTTTTCATTAATATTAGTGTGTGTTCCAGTTCCCCTTCATCCCTGTAGAATGGATGGAGTTTGGCATAAAAGGGTTGGGGTTTGTCACAACTGTTAAGGTGTTTACCTCACAGACATAAGGTACGCTGTTTGACTCTCACCTTTGAGAGGGAAATTGGGCTATGCTTAAAATGGTGTACAAGTGTAGCTTGCCCAATACTTGCCTATGAACCTATGAATCTCCCCAAGGAGAATTCAAATGACTGGGGGACACTCCAGACCTTTACAATAAAAGTTTCAGCTCTTATTATAGGCTTTCAGAGGAAAGCATAATTTGTGATGTTTCGTCTGGGCGCTGCAGCACAAAATTATACTTGTAAAGGTATGCAAGTGACCACACATGCTTTTATCAGCATGGCCGTTGAATCCCTAGCCCCTTACATAATTACACATTTTTGGTCCAAGCACCCTGTCCTTCTTGGAAGGAAAGGGACATCAGTCACTTGATAACTTCCATCAACTCTGATCTTTTAGGAGGCCATACCCAAACCCCAAACAATGGCATTGCAAACGCACAGGCAAATGTCCAGTTTCTGCATCAAAAGGCTAAACAGAAACAAATCTCTTAACAAGATCTGAAACTTTAAATGAAGCCTGCAGTCAATATTACAATTCTTGTAGTCAAGCATTCAGTATTTTTAAACTGTATGTGTGCATGTGTGGTCAATATCTCCACACATGGGCTCATCAGTACATCACAGGAGGCACAGCAAGTTAGCGAGGTTCGAAGGCAGTCAGTGATATACAAAAGCACAGCAAACGCAGCACACTACAGCAGATGTATACTGTTCTACTATCAGCACAATCCAAATCCGGAACCGCCTGCAGTACCAGTGGTCTCAGAACTGCCTAGGTGGTTCCTTCTCTAAAAGGCCTTAAGATAACACTGTATAGACTATTACTAAGTTTTTCCTAACAGTATTCCAAAAGAAATATGAAAAAGTAAACCCTTCCATGATGACTTGTTTGGAGGTAGCTTTCTTCTGATCCACCAAAATGCCCAAAGAAGATCCATGGGACGGATAGCCAGTCTGTAAAAATGCACAATATGGGCAGACTTTACCTATTTTATTGGGCCTAAAATGCAGAATTATTTTCCAGGCTAATATAGGAAGACATAAGGACCTTGCTTAAAGATATGAGCACTTATAAGCTGCATAAAATCTCTGCACAAGTGACAGCAATTCCATAAGATGCATTAAATCTCCACTCTGTTGCATCAGTGCAAAGAGCACCTGCACAAAAAATAAAATGTGAAACAAATTTAAACCTAGTGCACTATGACCAGTATTTGCACAAGAATTCAAGCAAAACACTTGTGTGCCAATAAACAGTTCAGCCACAGTTGTGGGATTTATGGCAAAACACACATTTTGCAATGAACTGAAGAGTGACTAGATGTGATACAATTTACACTGTAAATAATGCTGATACTATGAATAATTTCAGTAGTCCAGAGAAATTTGCTAGCTCACAGCTATCACCATTTTAAATTCTATCAATAGTCAAAGACAATCAAATTAAAGCAAAAAAAAACAGATTATCTAATGAAATGTAGAAAGTGTGATGATGTGTAAAGTCTAGTGCTAATAGCTGTACCGGACAAGGAAAAGCTTTTTTTTTATCTGTGCCCAAATATCCACACATGGAATGACCCACAGACATTCTGATTTTAACAAAATTATGTCTTCAGGTATTCAAGAAATTAACTTTTTTTTATATCTAGTTGTCTGCCTTAGGTTCAAGTCCCACAACCTCCAACTTCATTTTGCATAATATAAAGTCACTTCACCACCACTGACTCACTCAAATACTTATGCCTAGTGAGCCTTACCCACTTAAATGAAGAATGGAAACTGATCTCAATCTCACTGTGAACAGCATATACATAAGCAAGCAGTAACATTCCACAGAAAAGAGGACTCCAGCTGATGTGCAGGAATCTGCCCACTCCTCTGCCCAAACAACATTAAAAATGCACGGAATGTCAGTTACCATTTTTGCCTAACAGCAAGGACAAGGAAAACTAAAAAATAAGGATTTTAAGTATCAATGAAAGCCTGGCTACAAAGAGCAGTCAGCACCAATGACATAGCACACATACACTGTACTGTACTACATTTGCATGTGTTACAAGTTGTGCCCAACCACAGCAGGTCATAGGTATGGGTGATAAGCTGCAGCATGCCTGACACAAGTTAATTGTAGTTTTAGTTATAGTGATGCTAGCTTTTTGTAATATACAAACACGCACAAACGCGCACACAGAAAATGCAAGCAAAAAACAAAAATAAAAATAAAACATTCTCTCAACCATTATGTGTGCATCCATTTGAAAGTCAGCATTACTGTCTACTGTACTGTTGCAGGCTCAGCCTGTAAATAGCTTGATAACAGAATACATAAACAAAAAAAGTACAGTTTTGTACCTACCATAAATGTAGACGTTCGAAGATCCACATTGCTGCAGTCCTTACACTTGGGTAGGCCGCTGTCCTCGGTCGGCCCGAATATCAAAGTATAAGGCTGACGTCGGTCAGGGCGCATTTGACTGACGTCAGGACGTCAGGGTACAAATGCGCATGACCGACATCATATTCTCAGTCTTTTCTTGCCCCAGATGTCAGAAGACCCTAAAAATAAAGGTCAAAACCAAAAGACAACAACCAACCAACCAACCACCCTTGCACTAACTATATGTACAATATATACAATATACACAATATGTACAACCCAACCCACACAACCACCACTAACTACAGAGGGGAAGGAGGGAGGGTAAATTGGACTGCAGCAATGTGGATCTTCGAACATCTACATTTATGGTAGGTACAAAACTGTACTATGTTCTTCATCTCACATTGCTGCAGTCCTTACACTTGGGTAGAATCCCAAAGCAGAGGTAAGGGAGGATGGCTAACTACAAGGAAGCAGGAGCCGCCAAAATGCCCTGCAAAACAGCAGTGGCAAAACCAGCCCTGGACTTAGAGTAAAGTGGCAGGTGATAATGCCTAGAGAAAGTATGCACAGAACTCCAAGTAGCTGCCTCCAAAATATCCTTGGTTGCCACTCCCCTCAAAAAAGCTGTGAAGTGGCAGTAGCCCTAGTGGAATGAGGCCTAATCCCAGCTGGAATATCCTTGCCATGATGGGAATAACAGAAAGCAATGCAAAACCCAATCCACTTAGAAATAGTTTGTTTTGACACAGGCTTGCCCTGAGAACTCAAAGCAAAAGAAACAAACAACTGCTGAGACTGCCTGAACCCTTTAGTTCTGTCCAAATAATAACGCAACTGCCTGTGAACATCTAAAGTGTGCAAAATCTTTTCCCCTTTATTTTGGGGATTTGCATAAAAAGTAGGCAAATGAATAGTTTGGTTTAAAGCCACACTAGAAATCACCTTAGGCATAAAGGAAGGATTAGTACGTAATGATACCCTATCCTTATGGAAAATCAAGAAAGGCTCAACCGACATAAGGGCCTGTAATTCAGACACCCTTCTTGCAGAGGTAATGGCCAATAAAAAAGCAGTCTTCCATGATAAATATTTCAACTCAGCAGTAGCTGCAGGCTCAAAAGGTTGTAGAGTGAGTTTCTCCAACACAAAACTGAGATCCCAAGCAGGAGCAGGAGCTTTTCGTGGGGGTCTTATATTCTTTGCCCCTCTAAGAAATTGCTTGAACAAAGGATGAGAAAACAATGGTGGGTCACAATCATAGTGAGCCGAAATTGCTGCAGCATGAACCTTAATAGAAGAGAAAGACAAACCTTTGTCCAGTAACTCAGTAAGATATTGAAGAGCCACACTTAAATTAGGCCCAGAAACATCAAAATCTTTTGCTGCACTTCAAAATAAAAATCTCTTCCATTTATCCGCGTACACTTTCCTTGTACTAGGCCTTCTAGCTTCCAAAATAACATTCAAAACTTGCTGAGGAAGTGGAGGCCCACTATGGTTCAAAACAGAATATGCCAGGCTGTTAGGTGCAGAGAGTGAAGCTTGACATTGAGCAAATGGCTGTCCTCCTGTGACAACAGGTGTGGAATCGAAGGCAAAGGCCATGGAGGCTTCCGTACTAGACTTCTTAGTAATGGGTACCAGTGCTGTCGAGGCCAATCTGGAGCTATTAAAATCATCCTTGGCTTGTCCTGTCTGACCTTCAGAAGTACCTTCGAGAGGAGAGGCAGAGGTGGAAAGGCATACACATGAAGATTGCTCCAATTGAAAGAAAGAGCATCCACTCTCCAAGCTGTGGGATGAAACCTTTTGTGCAAAACTTTGGCAGCTGATGGTTTAGTGGAGAAGCGAACAGATCTATGTCTGGAGTTCCCCATGACACTGTCAATTTCTGAAATACATGAGGATCCAATTTCCACCGTGGGGATCCATAATTGTCTGCTCAACACATCTGCTAAGGAGTTCTGTGCTCCTGGCAGAAACCTTGCCTGAAGATTGAGCTGTAAATTGAGAGCAGTCTCCCACAAAATCATTGCTTGCCTGCATAGAGGATAAGAATCGTTCCCCTTGCTTGTTGATGTACCACATGACAGTTGTGTTGTCTGTTAGAATCAACACCTGTCCTGGAAGAAGGAATTCCTTGAAAGCTATTAATGCAAACTGGACTGCCAACATCTCCTTCATGTTGATATGTAGATGTTGTAGTCTGACAGGCCACTTGTTTTGTATCCGCTTTGTCTGAGGCATCTGTCGTTAAAATCTGACTCGCCTCTGGCCGGGTCACAGAGAGTCCCTTGTTTAGGTGACATTCCTGAGCCCACCACAAAAATTCCTTCTGAATGCAAGGTATTATTTGAATGACAGTGTCCAGATCCTGGCAGTGCTGTGTCCATACATTTTTGAGATACCATTGCAGCTTCCTCATATGCAGTTTGGCATTGGGAAGCACCAGAATACAAGATGCCATGAACCCTAAGGCTTGAAGGACTGTCCTTGCAGTCAGCCCGGACTGATGAGATAGTTGATGGAAGTAAAGGGATAGATAGTTGATGGAAGTAAAGGGATAGACTCTTTTGTTTGTCCGGGGTTAAAAAGGCCATCTGGGATGCTGTATTCAGTCTCACACCCAGAAAGCACATGTCTTGAGAGGGTACTAGACTGGACTTTATTTCGTTCACAGAATACCCTAGGCATCTTAGCACTGCTATCACATATTCCAAATGATGAAGAAGCTCTTCCCTTCCTTGAGCCAGAATTAGGCAGTCGTCCAAATAAGGATAGATCTGTATTCCTTTTAGTCTGAAGAAAGCTATCACTGGAGCCAGAACTTTCGTGAACACTCTGGGCGCAGTAGATAAGCCAAAGGGCAATGCAGAGAACTGATAGTGAGAAGTCCCAGCTCGAAAACGCAGATACTTTCTGCAACTGAGTCTGATAGGAACATGAAGGTAAGCCTCCTTGAGATCCAAAGTTACCATCCAATGATCTTTGCCCAGCAGAGGTAAAAGCTGCTGCAACGTCAACATTTTGAACTTGGGAATGTCCAGATAAGTGTTGAGGAGAGATAAATCCAAAATTGGTCTCCACGTGTTCCCCTTCTTTGGTACTAGGAACAGGCGAGAATAAAATCCTAGGCCCACTTCTGGCAGAGGGACCGGCTGTATGGCCCCTAGTTGGAGCAACAGAGAAACCTGTTTGTGAGCCTCTATTCTTTGTTGAGGAGGAACGTCTGGCATGCCTTTGAAAGGAGGCAAGGTATGGAAATAAAACCTGTAGCCGTGGTGTATGATATCCAATACCCATCTGTCCTGGGTAATTAAACTCCAATTTTCTTTGAAAAGTGCCAACCTTCCTCCCAAAGGTGCTGCCAGACGAGCAGGCTCTGGCAGCTGAAAAGGTAGGTCATTGGGTCTGCTTACGAAAGGACTGACCCCTGCCCTCACCCGAAGCCTGTGCAGGAGAACTCCCTGTTCTAGGCCTGAAAGAGCCCTGAGCTCTGCCCTTACCACGTCTAGATCTACCCCTAGACTGGGAATCATAAGAAGGATACGTCCACCCTTTAGTAGGCCAATTTCTACTAAACTTTGGAGGCTGGACCTGCAAAAAATCTTTAACAGTCTGCATAGACTTAGCCTTGTCTTCCATTTTCTTCAAAACTGTCTCAACAGGAGGACCAAACAACACGTCAGATTGTAAAGGAGCATCTAAAATCCTTGTTTTAACATGTTCAGACAAATTCTGATCCCTCAGCCAGGCGTGCCTGCGAAGAACTGACCCAGTGGCAGCCACCCTAGACGAGGCCTGTACAGCATCAAAACCACATTGCAAAGAATGCTTACCCACCTGTTCAGAAACATGCACTAAATCTTGCAACTCTTTACAATCAATACCTTCCGCCAGAGCATCAACCTTAGACTTCAATTGTGAAAGGAGATAGTTTTGGTATTTCAACATGTGAAACTGGCAATTCAGAGCCCTCATAGCAAGAGTAGAAGAAGTATAGACTTTCTTTCCCCATCTATCCAAGGCCCTAGCCTCCTTGTCTGCAGGAACCGGATTTTTAACAACAGAAGCCTTAACACCTTTAGGCCCCTGGCTAACAGTTTCTGGGTCTGCCCTAGGACTCTTAAAAGATACTTATGAGCTTCAGGCACCCTGTAATACCTATCCGGCTTAACAGGAGCAGGAGGCAAAGAATCAGGATTAAGAGAAGCCTCTGTAAAAACATCTTCCACTACATCCAAAACAGGAGGTATAGCCAAAGGCCTATGCTGGGGTAAAACAGAAATTCCTAAGCCTTTTCCTGGAATCAGAGAAGTCCTGACCTTCCCACTTAAAATGCTCCCTCATGGAATGAAGAGTTTCTGAAAAGAAAAATCCTCAGGAGGAGTAGCAGAAGGAGTAGAATCATCCACATCAGAATCAGAATAAGGAGAGTACTCCTGCAAGTCTTCAGCCGAAGACTCTGAAACATCTGAAGCCTGCTCAAAACCCCCCAGCTCAGGCTCCACCCTAGGTCTCTTATCAGGAGGGGGCATAGAACCCCTAATCAAAGTAATCAAATCTTCTGCCATTTTTAGCATATGCTTCTTGGGCACAGTACCTGAAGAGCTAGGGGTAACACCAACTGAAGCTAAACCTGGCCTGCCCCTGGGAGAAGCCTTTGAAACAGAAGGAGAGGGCCTAGCCACCTTAGGAAGGGAAGGGAGTATAGTAACCTGAGAAGCCCCCTCAGCCTGACTTGTCTCCTGAGAGGCCACATCTTGCAATAATAAGGTCTCACCCTGGGAAGACAAAGAAACCTCCAGTGGAGCCACCGGCTCCACCGACACCTCTAAAGAACCGGCGTCCGGTACAGACGGCTCTTCTAGCCTAGGCTTAACTGCCTTGTCCTTGCGCTTCTTGAAGAAGCGGGCCGGAGCATCCGACGGCATTTTATAGTTGCACCGCTTCCCAAAGACTAACCTTGCACAATCCAACCTTCTCTTTATAGTGCGTTTATTAAATCTAGCACAAGAGCGACAGCCAACAACGTCGTGCTCAGGCCCTAAGCAAGGAATACACAAAGTATGATAATCTCTATGCGGTATCTGTTTCCCACAAGAAATGCAATTATTGACTTTTTCTGACATCCGGTAAATGACTGAGGCAAGAAAAAACTAAAATATTCCCCAACGGGGTACTTAGCCAACTTTGAACTCGGTCTGAAACTTCTAAATCGAAAAATCTCAGAACGCCAACCGGCACTTGCAATGCTGCTTCTGCATCGGACCATGCGGCAAAAAAGACTGAGGATATGACGTCGGTCATGCGCATTTGTACCCTGACGTCCTGACGTCAGTCAAATGCGCCCTGACCGACGTCAGCCTTATACTTTGATATTCGGGCCGACCGAGGACAGCGGACTACCCAAGTGTAAGGACTGCAGCAATGTGAGATGAAGAACATCAAGCAAGCAATAATCAAACACCATCTCACAAATCTTGAAGAAATGATCTTGGCAATCCTGAAAAGATTCAACACAGAATTCTGCTAAAGGCTCTGAATAATCTAGGTTTCCCTGGTATGGTGGAATGTGGACTAGAGTCTGCATGCCCTCCCCGCGGTCGAGTGGCCTCTGAAAGACATGCGTGAATGGGCGTGCCTTCGCCGAAGGTTGGGCTGGCAACTCGGCACCATAAAAAAAAAATCTACTGCCAATCATTAGCAGACTGGTGTTCCGCTGTGGCGACCCCTAAAAGCTGAAAAGAAAGTCCAATTAACTTAAATTTAAAGTGGAACAGATCAAAATATTACAGCAAAACTGTGAGGAAACACCTACATTTTCTACAACTCCAAGGTTGCACAACAGTGGAGAAGAGAGAAAACTCCAGTGGCTTTGATGTAGTTGTTTTGGTCAAATCTACTTTTGATTGAAGTGGATTTGACAGACTGACAGCCTTTCGTTTACTGTCTGGCTCAAGGATGGTCATGTATGGTATATAACAGCATATCGGTAGAAGTTTCACTACTAATACCTGAAGTGATGGCCTTAAAAAAAATCACAGCAGACAGCCAGAAGAGGAGAATGCTTTCTTATTCTACAAGACAGCATTTATGCAACTACTACAGCTTACAGAGTGTCAAGGAATTCATACACAGTGTTTGTTCAATGGCACGACAGTTGTACAATGCATCTGTAATAGGTTTATTGATACTACGTAGAACAACTACACATTTGGAAGCAACAACCAAAGTACTCTATGCCAGTGAACTAGAGTTTCTATATCATCCAGCATTCTTTACGTAACAAGTGGAACAGGCCTCATGAGAAGAGAAAGCAGTTCAACTACAAATTGCTCAAATGATACAAGCTCCATTTTCAAAAAGGAAACAGAAGTTCAGTGAATGAGGAAGGCT
Source organism: Protopterus annectens (assembly GCF_019279795.1). Lineage (NCBI taxonomy): Eukaryota > Metazoa > Chordata > Ceratodontiformes > Protopteridae > Protopterus > Protopterus annectens. The sequence goes on from NC_056746.1 coordinate 100,205,660, forward strand.
TGTCAGCTCTGGTGTTCAAATGTAGTACCACACAGTTAGCAACTGCAGGTTTACATAAATCTTCCCCAAGGCAAAGCAAGAACATATACAATGACCGTATTAAACTGTGTGCGTGTATGGGGGGGGGGGAATACTAACACCAACAAAGCTAAGGAGGAACTTCATATGCCAAAAACACAAAGTAAACATTATACACAGAATTTTTTTAAAACTAAAAATTAAGGAATCAGTACATAAATTTACATGTGCTATACACAACGAAGCAGTTATTCAAACTATATTGTTTAAGTAGCATCACAACAACCAGACACAGACAGACACTCAGACATCCACTCCAGTTTGATGCCTCCTCAAGCCTTCGAAGTTTTTTATCAAACTACTCAGTGACACATCATCGAAACTGCATATTAAATCACAATTCACAACACATAATGGTTTCTGCTAAGCTGATGGTCTGATTGCAAGCCAGATATTCACAGTGTGTTCTTCAAATCCAACTACTCTTGGGGAAATAAAATCATTAATAGACTTCCCGTGGGTTACAATGTTAAGGGATAAACAGGGTAACCGACTGCTAATTTATCAAAACACAGCAACAGACATTTGCTGAAAGTAGCTAGTATACCTTACTCATCTCCTTAGGACACTAACAGTTAACAGTACCAAGGCCATGCTTTTACAAGGTCATGCTCAGTTTTGAAAAAAAGAAAAGTAACCTAATAAAAGAAAAACTCTGCAAGACAGACATGCCCAGGGATGATCGGTCCTAAAGTACCAGAGATAAAACCCAAGTTCTGATCCCAAATACGGCTGCACTGGACCACAAGTTGACCAGCCCTCAAAATGAAAATAAAATGATAAGCAGTTTACAGCAGACTGCTCAAACAGAGCACGTTCCATTTCAAAAGGAAACAGAAGTGCAATAAAAGAGGAAGGGCCTTCAACTCTGGTGATCAAATGTGTTACCATCTGCAGACCTTGTGTGTGTGACCGCGCGCGACATAATACACAAACACTACATACACATCCATTGCCGGGTACGCTGCAGGTCTTGCATACATCCAGCTCATCCTCCTAACGATGGCCTTTAGGCCTATCCCATCTGTAACTGAATGCACTCGAGTGTTTTACCTCCTCTCTCCCACTAACCTTCCTGTGAAACAATGCTTCCAGATATCTTTCACTTAGCCTCGTACCCTCTTTCTGAAAATCTGTGTTCCTTTTACTCATGCCCACCTTGCATACTAAGATTATGCCCCCCTTATTATTATACAAGTCTATTTTTTTAAACGTGGCACCCTCCTAGAACCAACAGATTCCATTTAGACACTTGAAATTTCTATCACTGCCCCCCTCCACCACATTTTATCTACAATACACACATTAGTTTTTTTCTATCCATTTATATGGCTTCTGTTTCAAATCACATGCCATATTTTAATATTCTCTGAAATGTTTCTATTCTGTGCATGTTATGTGAATGACATCCCAGAACTCCACTGAGTAATTTAAGTTAGGATCTTACCAATTATCAAAACAATTACCATTAAGTTCTTATTTTTCACTGGTCTTGTTTCTTCCCGACATTTCAGAACTCTAATTCCTCATTCTCAGTAGTACTGCCCTTGTTTCCTAACGTTTTGATTCTAAAATAGCAATTTTGCATTGCCCCCCACCCACTAAATGCATACCTTACTGCAGATTAGGTACAATATGCCACTTAAGTCATCTCACGCAGTACATCACCCTTACAGAAAAACTCCTTTTTTACCCAACCTTAAACAGCAGCTAGACATGCAGGTATATCACGGGTTTGTATATCCAAAATATTAAGGTTACCCCTACAGCAGCAGCAACAGACCCATGTTGTGAACAAACAAATAATCTCACACCCCCCACACCCCCATAGTAGCAGCAACAGACCCATGTTGTGAACAAATGATCTCATACACCCACACCAGCAACAACAGACCCATGTTGTGAGCAAATGATCACACCCATGTTGTGAGCAAATGATCACACACACACACACACACACACACACACACACACACACACACTAGGGTTACCACCTGTCCCACTTTGCGAGGGACAGTCCCTCTTTGAGCAGTTGTGTCCTGCAGAAAAATTGTAAAAATGGCAAATGTCCTGAGATTTTAGGACAAAATTATTTCCTATATTTTATGTAATAGTTGCATACAATAGTTATTCTATATCTGAAACACCTAAATGTTATAAGAAACAGAATAAGCAACTAAAATGCTAGAAGAATAAGCTTTTCTTTAGGCAAACAAGTGAAGTTCTGTCCTTCGTACTGGCTGTGGGTATGATTCTGCCTGCAAAATATGACGTTTGTACCAAAAATGTACCACTTAGGGTTGTCACCTTTTCAAATGCCCAAACACACACACACACACACAATCTCAAGAAGTCAATAAAATCAGAGCCTGATAAATGTAATATAATAAAGTCCTCTCAACACCTGCAGAAAAAGGCATGTACACAGTCGCTATAGTACAGAAACAAGAAGGGTTCATAACAGCAAAGTACTATAGCCTAAAATTTAACCAAGCAAGATGTAAAACCCCACAAGGCAGATATCGCACATGAGCAATTCCATACACATCACAATAACTACTGCAGGAATAGAGGCATAACCTCATGGGACTTTGCAAGGAGTTTGTAGTGTCACACCTGCCTGCAACTAATTTCAGGGACACCTCAACTAGGTTAGATAAATATATGGTGAATTTACAGAATATCGTAGCAAGCCAGGGAGAATCAGATCTGCTTAACAAAGTCTTGTCACCTTGCCTTGAACCTAAATATTATCATAACATCAGTGATAAAGGACATGGTATCATAGAGAGGGGAACCCGTGCTTATCAGCCTAGACTCAGACATGAAAGCAACCACAGGAATTTGCATCCAATGGGCTCTCCCTGGGAAGGACAGAAAATCTTCAATCTCCACAAGATCTTTTCTAAAACTCTTCAAATTCCATAAAATCAAATAACCTACAAGACAAAAATCAGAGGTAAAGGTGGCTTTCCTAAAATGCCGGAAGTCTCAAGAATTTTAATAAGGGTGCGTTACAGTCGTTCCTCTACTTAGAGAATGCTAATTAATATAGGTTATATGTACCATTACTCAAACGAAGTTTAGATATCTAAAATTCATAAACTGTATACCACAAAAGCTAGGACAGTCGTCCAGTCACTGCCAAAATGAGACAGGTGGCAGTATCTCAGCATTTGTGAAAAAAATACCTAAACGTCAGAAGCCAAGAAAAGAAGCCAAAACTACAAATTGCTTGTACAATAATTAATATCAGCGATGCAGGATATTAACATTACTGCAGCAACTTTATCTCAGGACTACAGACTGATCATGCAATTATTAACATCAATACAACATCTCTGTCCCACAATGTGCATGAAGATCTGCTTATATTCCAGGATATAAAAATTAAAAGACGATCTTTACAGAGGACTTTTAACTTCTCAAGTACTGACTGGGTGACTTATTCCATATCAAATAAATATACCCAAATATTAAAATTATGACAAAACAAACTGGAAAATATAATGCAAGCATATACAAACAACAATCGAGATACCATACTGACAAATGTAGGTTCCTTCTGTTCCCCAGCCATGGCTATACGCTCTGTATTTAACAAAAGTTATGATATAATTAATATTTAAACAAAGTCAAACTCCTTCACAAATAAATCATCATTCCTAAACTTCACCATTGAAGAGTGGGATGCTATAAGTGACTGGAATTCTGTCCACAATGACCCAATAAATCTGTTCAGGATAAAATCAGGGAGTTGTACAACTATATTTTCTGCATTCATAATTATATATTGATAAGACAAACAAATAAAAGAATTACAAAATTAATAAAATATCTTAGAACAGGGGGAGAGGTGAGATGAATGAGACAAATATACACACAACAAAATTATTAAGATACTAGAAATGGAAAAACAAGAAGCGCTACTCAGGTGTTGAAAATGATCCAGGTTATAAAAACAAGTCTAGATTAAAAAAAATCATTTATTTTTCTTACCAAAATTTCTATATCCAACTATCTATAAACTCAGCCTAGTCTCAAAAAGTTAAAAATAATAATAATTAGTCTTTACAATTACATATGAAACTATGAACATATACCAACATAACATGATTACACAGCTGCAGAACTCGCAGATGTACCAGCAGACAAAATTGTGCAAACTTTACAATAATGTCAGAATTCAGACGCATGGGAACATATCCCATGCATAACTACTGCTATAACCTCAGCCATAAATAAAACTGTAAACTCAAGCTCCATGAGAATAGAGAACATACATTCCAGCTTCCTGAGCAGTCTGAAGGAGAACTGAGTTACATCACTATCAATTGTGTTAAACAAAATATAAACGTATGGTGTGGGTACATTCCTGATCTGATCAGACTGCACAGGTACTAGTTCACAGTGCGTGTTGGGGGAGGGGGAGCAGTTACATCACTGCATCGGACACAGCCTGTCTGGTATTCCATGTAAAATCATGGTCAGAGTATGCACCTCTACCAAACTGATGATTAATAAAACACAAAGTACTCCAAAACAGTCTGCATGAAACGCACCTGGTGGAGTCATGACCCCACCTTTATTGCCACCAAGTGTAGGATCATGAGACCTACAAAAAGTTTGTACAATATATGATCCAATAAATGGTCCGATAATAGAATGCAATCATTAAGCATCTTGGGACAATGTAGACTATAATATAAACTTTGCCCCTTGTCTATACTACATACACAAAAGCACACTGTTGTTTCCACTGTAAAGGGCACACCTATTCCCCTCCATGGAATCAGTAGCACCATTTTATACAGTATCCATTTACTGAATACAGGTAACATGGTATTTGGATATTTACTAAATACAGGAAACGTGGGATTTATCCACTTACTGAAGCTATGTGAAACCTGAAAAGGTGCACTTCCCTGCTAGAAAAAGCACATGGAAGGAAAAGTACACAAAAGGGTACAAGTAATTATTTTTACTTTCTGGTTCTTACAGGTTACAAGTCATTACCAATGAAATATAATAACCAAATTACAAATGCCAACTACATAAGCAAACAAAGCAGAATCTGGAATCTCATCAAAGAAAACTATCCCAATCCACATAATGGTTTAAACGTAACAAATATTAAACTGTTGTATTTTACAATCCATTTTGGATTTCTGCTTTAATACATTTTCAGCGTTAGTGGAAGCCATATAGAATCCATTAGATTTAAACTAGGATTTGGATTACGGTTTCTGATATTCAGCTTTAAGGAATGTTTGCAATTCTTTTAATGGCTGCTGGTAGATAAACTGATGTACGCTGGACCGCATTCCTTTAAATGTATGCTTTGATGTACGCTGGACCGCACCCCTTTAAATGTATGCTTTGTAAAGCATCAGGGCTTTGACTGGCACGGTACTGTTTTCACTTTATTCCAGGATTTTGCTGTTTACAGTCACATTATAAGGCAATGCTCGACATGGTTCTGCCTGAATCACACTGCTGGGGGAGCCAACACCAGATCAAGGGAACAAATACTACCAATAAATATCAGTAATAGAAAAAGACTGCATTACACAATGCATTCCATGATTATGGAAGGATACTTTTCCTTACAATAACAAGTCAGACAATCATTAAATTTCCTCAAATATAATGGGAGAAAAAAAATTAACAAAAGGTGTTATAGTAATCAAGCTTCTTAAAGGCCAGTAGGTCCTAAACATGACAACTGATTCTATTAACCTATCAATTTAACTGTCATATTTTAAACCTTTCCTTCAGTCAACAATTCCCTACTCATCCTTTCCATGTTTTTTTTTTTTTTTTTTTTTTAAGATAAGAAAAACAAGCTAGTTTATCAGGCAGTAGCATTCCTCTGTATCAGATCTCTGTATGATGAGCTTTCAGTAAATTAAATAAGCATCCTTCTGCTGAAGCTGACTCCCATCTCTCTCATCACTTATAACTGCAATGACCACAGTTCAAAAACTGATTAGGACTGCACATAGGTCAGCCAGAATGTAAATTAGCAAGGCAGAATTCTCCTGGGGGCCTTTATTTACGCAGAGATGAAGGAAGACCTCCAGCATCTTATGTCCCCACCACTAACAACAACAGCAGAAATTCAAGTTACTATGGCAGCTGCCAGTATGTCAAATGAAGTAAACACGCAAAGAAATGAATGCCACACAACAACATCTAGAAGGTAAAGCATTGTCTACCACAGTTTTACAAGGTAGTTATGTAGCACAACAGAATGTATGCCCTACACCTGCTCCACAGGCATACATGGATAAAGCGTTACAGCCCACACAACCACAGTTCTATTAGCAACTTGAGCAACAGATGGAGGCGGCAGGGATGATGCACAAGCAGCCAACGACTAACTACCACATTCTCTTGGAGGTGGGACACCAAGTGCAAACATGGCCTTAGGTTGTTCAGACCATAGAGCTGCCACTGGGCAGTATTCATTAATGAAATGGCTGCACATAAGTGTGCACTCTCATAAGAGGGTGCAGTAACCTCCACAGTGATTAGGTTTGCATGTCCCCCGCCCCCAAGGTATGGTTAGGGTCATAAAACCAAGGCCTCATTGTCAGGATGCCATGAGGGAAATGCCCTCTCATGACTGTCTGAATCATGACATCTCAAGACAGTTCTCATACCCCCCATGTTGGGGATACCCAGTACTTGTCAATGAACATACTCTAATCTGATTGTGGAAGGGCTGAATATCAACAGGCAATGGGAGGCATACATAAAGTGCACAGGTTAAAAGCATGGGGAGCAGTTTAGTACTTCTGCAGTCACCAGTACCTCAGGCCCTTCACTGTGGTACATTAGGCTCAAGACTCTTCATTCAAGGCTCGGGGAAAATGGGCAACTCACTTCCAAGTGAAATACCCCCATGGTTTGGTGACCTCAGAATTTATGTTGGTGCGTACAGAGGCAGACCCCCCCCCCATATAAAATAGTATCACATTACCCGGACAGTCTTCTCCCTGCAGCCAGTTAGTCTTCAGTCCAGTGACTTCAGTAAAGTCTTACACCATAAGCCATCACAATGACCACTCTTTTCAGTCAGTATTTTTACAAGTCTGCTCAGATCTGTAATCACTCCACAAAGCACCTTTACAGACCATCACAGATGTTCATTTATTTACTGGCATGCTTCCATACTGATGCAACTACAAGTGAGAGAGAGAAGGAGTTCAGATTAGATATTACAAAGAATAAATAACTAAACAAGGCATTCAAAACATGAGTGACAATTTAGATGCTGCCACGTTTAACTAAAACCAGACTGAAGACAAGCTATTGTAATTAAGCCTCATACAGTTAAATCAAACTGTATCTGGCAAGAAACAGGTTCCCTATCTTAATAATTCACTACAGAAATCACATCTGATCAGGTATGATTTTCCTCAACAAAAATAAAATGAAGCCTACAACCTCAAAACAAGTAAAAGCTGTATTACTATACCCCCCAAAACATCGTCAAGAATGCTAATTCTGCCTGCATAATACAATCCTTCTGACACCATGGACTTGGTATTTGGTCGTTTTACCTCTGCTGTCAATGCAGACTGCTTTTACAGTCCTAAGAGTGCAGCAAGCATATTTACAAGTAATGAAGCAATATAATCTGGCATTCAATGTATTTATCAGGCAATAGTTTAAATTGTGCCCTGGAATACTGTACCCTGATAGCACTGACAACAAAATAGCACACACAAACATCACAAGACTCTGCAAAGCTGAACTTCTTTTCCCTCAGAGAAGTACTTTGTCATATTTACCAAACAAGGGTTTCTACATGCTAACTCTAGCGAGGTAAACAGGTGGGGCCTGTATAAATGAGAGGACTAGTTCAATCAGATCCATTTATATAACATTTAGGAATTCAAGATACCAACTATATGATGGAGAATTTTTTTTTTTTACATTTGTTTACCGGGAAAGTCAGACTGGGACAGAGACCATTTTCAGAGGAGGCCCGGGGAGAAATGCTCCAGACAAGTCTTTGGAATGCAGAATAAAAAGGGAAAGAACCCCGTAGGTAGACATGTCTGCATACCTCTCAACCCGCCCAGAATGTCGAGATTTTGCCTCATATTTTTAGTCTGTTACTCATAAAATTTGGGTTTTTTGGCAAATCACTGAGAACTGAAGTCACTAAATAAGAACATATATTTGAATTTCAGACTGCACATCCTTCAGAAAATGTATGTCAACAGAAATTATGTTATTCTACCACCTTTCTAAGTTTATAAGAGCAATACTTAAAATCTTTCCCTATTTTTGAGCCTTTGTCCAGATTTCTTGTGCTAAGAAGTTGAGAGGTATGGATGTCTGGCAAGTGTACTTTGTAACAGTCCAAGGACAGAGTTATTCAGAGAGACAACCTTCAAGTAGTTCCACAGAAACGTCAAGACCTTTTTAGAGCAACTTTAGGTTAACATCCTTTTTTCTGTACAAAATGTATAAATATAACAAGAGCAGCAGAACCATAACTCCTTAACAGACTCTAAAAACCATTAACGCAACAATCAAACCATTAACGCAACAATCATTAAATATCAAATGTACAAAAAAAAATTAAAACCATAAAAAACAACGTGTACAAAAAAATAAGTCAACCATAAATAGCCACATTACTTTACGAAATATGCAGCACCGTTCCCTAAAAATCTATGATTTAACAAGTTTTTAATTCCAACAAGTAACAGGTCTCAATATTTGATGTAAAGACAAGATAGCACTCACAACAAGCTCCGTGCACACAAGAAAATAAATAATACCAAGTCCAAAAAGTCAAAACTGTTGCACGGAGAAGCAGGACTCTTGAAAAGCAATGTCCATGTATACTCAAAAATGCTGCCTGTAATGGCACACCATCAACTGTTCTTTAAATTCAAAAGTCAGTTACAAAGTCACAACTTGCTATTCAGCACTGTCAGGAACTTCCAATTGCATCAGTTAACTTCACCGAACAATAACTTGTAGACATTCAAATGCACTAATCCAAGCGTTCAGCGAAGTTTAAAGAAAAAGAAAAGTTTATTTAACATCCGGCTAGCGCTTTCAACAAGGTCTTCTTCAGGCCGTTATACAATTTTTCAAAAACTTTCACATACATTTATAGAGGATGTGACATAAACAATCTGATGTCATATCCTGTGCAATTTAAAAACAGTTAAAAATGAAAACATTCACCTAACCATTTAAACACTGTGACATTTAAACACATAGCACTCTTGGTAGGAATAGCAAATATAGCTACTGTTTATAAAAGCATCAAAACATTTTTTGCATGCCTAAAACTATTACAAATAAAATATGCTAGAACTTTAAAATTATAAAACATTCTACTAACCATTTAAAGGCTATCGAGTTAAAATACCTGACTTTTAGTTAGGTATGACTTTTTACAAGCAACATTAGCACATGCGTTGACAAATGCCATAAACTACACTATTATTCGCACGATCATCAACAATTACAGTTCTGTGACTGTTCACACTAAAATTGCACACAATATGTATGTAAACATTTAAATCAATAGTACAGTGCTTATACAAGGGAATTAACTACATGCGAATACTTAACTAATTAATTACTTTTGTCCACGTTATATTATGTAAATATGTTATATGTAAGCATCTCTGCAATTATATTTCTATATATGTTATTGTATATGATAATACTATCACTATTTTGTTTTCTCTTTATCATTGTATATCATTTATATATCTTCTGGAGCTTTTCTCCTCAGGTCTCCGCTGAAAAAGGGCTTCCACTTGATCGGACTAACCCGGTCAACAAATGTCAAATAAATAAATACAGACAGACATGCTAAAAAAGAAATATGCTCGAGAGAGATTTGTGGATAAGATTTAGCCACTCTTACAGAGATGGCTTATGCTACAGGAATAGTAGCACATCATAATATAAAGAGGAATGAAAAATTAATAAAGGCAAATGAGAATAGTTGAGAAAGGATACCATCAGGAGAAGACAGAAAAAAGGTGGCAGAGGCATGCAGAGGAAAGAGCAGAAAAGTGAAGTGTGAGAGAGATGCAAAAGCAAAAAAAAGGGGGAAGTAGGATGAATGAGGGTTAGTAAGTAATCGGGAAGAGTCTGACAAGATAAGCTGAGGACAGATGTGAGAGAGTTGCAGGGTTCATGTAAAACAACAAAATAATCCAAATGTGATCAACATGAAATTTCACAGTATGTGCTTACTGTCTTTATCCCATTTCTAGTTCTCAAAAAAAAAAAAAAATATGACCCCCCCCCCCCAACAAAAAATCATTCCTATAATTACACACTGATATCCCAATAGTAAAAGTGACTGAATGAAAGATCAGTTCTCTGTGCAAACATCAACTACTTCAGCCTCAAAAGGAGCAGATTATATAGCATTCTCCAACTGCAATGACGATCAGCAACATTTACAGGAAAAGCAGAGACAAATAAAACAACCACCCAAACACAACTACTGTTATGAAGCAAGCTTGTCTTTCCCAAACAAAACCTCACAATGTAATGAGAACATTCCTGTGAAAAGCATGACAGAAGTTTCTTCTTGTCCCAACATCCGAAGCTAAACGCAATGCCCTTTAAAGGTACAATAGAACACAAACACACACACTAGCAAACGAAAACTGATATCACCCCTCAATCTAAAACACAGACCCCAAAAGTCACAACATTGATCTTACAACAGACAGAGACCACAACGTCCCTCTTGGGCAAGGCATAACATGTCAGTCCCACCCCCTGCAACCTCCCTCAGTCGTTCACGAATGAGTCCTTACCTGCCGTGAGGGGTGGCCACTAGTGCCATTCAATAAGGGGGTGCTCTCCCCAACGGGGAAGTCATCCTCCTCCTCTATCCGGTCATGGGAAGACCAGGACACCTTTTTGGACACATTAGCCATGTTGTGAAGCGGGACCCGAGCTGCTGGTGGTGGAGGGACTACAGCTATAGGCTGCTGCTGTTCCTCCTCCTTCTCCTCCGCCTCTGAAGAACTCATAGGGGATACACCATACCCCTGATTACTACCAATTCTCGGTTACTTGGCGAGGAAGATTAAACACAGTCCCGTGACCGCAGCTGACAGACGCAAGGCCGCCTAAGTCGTGACGTAAAAGCGCCATATTGTGGAGGTCAATATCTGGAAGTGATAATTAGAAAACACCTCGTCTGTTCCCTGTTAGTTATCGCACTATTCAGTCATGGTCGTGAAATACAAGTGACGTAATTTCGGAATCTCCACTGAAATTTCTAACAACGGGGCATTAAATTTTGCGAACAGTTTTGGTAATGAAGTCCATCGAGTTATCAAAGTTCTGCAATTTGTACATATTTTGTTAACCATGTCCCGTATTATGAGGAAAGCTCCTCATTTTTTGAATCTTAAAATGTCCACGTTTCACCGTATCCCACACTGAAACGGTCTGTCACTGTCCCCATTCATTGTTAAATAGTTTTTCAACAACTATCAGTTGTTAATACCAACCATGAAATCATGTTAATTAACTAAAAGATTATTTGTAAATATAAAGTTATATATTTTAAACACGCTCTGCCGCCTATGCGCTTCCAAGTTTGACATTCTCATACCTCTCAATTGTCCCTGATTTTTTACCCCAAATTTATTTCTGTCTCGTCCCTCCTAATAGCTAGTAAAACTGGTTACTTTTGGGTAAAAGGTTGGTGAACTACACTTAATAAATAATGACAATAATTAGAGTTAGAGACTTCTTTACTTCAGAAGCTGTATAATTCACAGTCTCTTTTTCTGTCGAAGTCTCGGGTTAAAGTCATAATATTTTAAAAGTGTCCCTGAGTGCCCTGCTTATTTGTGGATTTGTCTCTAATTGTTGTATTACTTCTGGTCGATTAGAGATTACTTTTCTTTCTTCTTTAATGTTATCTATATATTAATATATTAATGGCAATGATGGCGCAACATATTCTATCTCAACAGAGCTGATGATTTCAGTTAAGTCTGAGTGGTCAGTCTAGAACAGTGTGCAAGATGGTCTTTTTTCTTTTTTAAACCCTCCACCATTTTTTCTCCTCACACGGAACTTCTTAATTCATTAATCCTACTGGCAATGTACCCACTCCTACCAGAGAACCAGTGATTTGGTTAAGCCCACTGGGTAGCTGACTCTACTTCCTCCTAAACTCCATTAGTTCTGCAAAACAACCCACCATTTGATTACTTCTGATCTACCCATCTTTGTGGTAATTATAAGGAAGGGCTTCAAGTGCATGAGGAAACTTCGTACTTTGTTTAAAAATACTGTAGTATCAACCACATTAAAAATAATTTCTCAAAATAATGGGTTAAAATTGACAATGTACAAACTGCCTTACTTCAGTTCCTACTAGATTTATGCAAACACTAAAGTAAATCATGCAAAAAGGCACTTAGCAAATGGCACAGATACAATGAACACGATGTGCCAAACACTTGAAGCATACAGTACAGGTGCAAACAGCTGTACCGTTCAAAAAATAAGTATTAACAACAACAAACAACAACATTAATTCCAGGTGTAGAGCAATATGAACATGACTCTCACAGTAAGTGCCCTAAAAATAAACAACTTACTACTCCAAACAGAAAACCACCAAAATAACGCAAAACTTCAGCAACTGATTTTCATGGGAAGATCCCCTTGCATCTCCCAACACCCCAAATCAAGGAACTGTGAAGATAAAGAAATAGTCCTAAATAAACAAAATAAACTCCCTCACCTCTAATATTGTGTGACTTTGGACTTGTTATATACACACTATAAAGAAACAGAACAGTAAAAACACAATGAGAGAGTTAATTTGTTTCACTATCCTTGATGTAAATTAACTCATTAAGCTACCAGGTTATTTTTAGTTTCATAACAAAGGAATGCTGCAAAAATCCTTCTAAATTTTTATAATGAAGGGTACACTTTATTTGAAAAAAAAAACTACAGATGTAAATATTCAGTCTCTAAATGGTAAGCATAAGATGAATAGATATGCTCTGCAAATATTGACATCTGCAACATAGCTAAGCCGCACATTGTAAACAGCATAAATGATAAAACTGGATCTGCCGCATTTACTTTCTGTTTGAACTGCCTTGCAGTGTTTTGACAGCAAAGACAAAAATGGCATTTCCTTATAAAGGTAGTGCTTCTGACAATCTACACCTCCATGTAATACATATAGAAAATTAAAAAAAAACAGATAAGCAACAAGTTGAGAGGTGTAATATTAACTCTGAGTTACCAAACCCAGTGGTTGTTTTGCTATTAAAAATAGGTTTCACATTTTAAACTTGTTGCATTACTTAAATTTAAAAAAAAAATAGATACAATTTCAAAGGCAGTGATGGGTCTACCAACACCCTATGAAAAATGAAAGGAAATCTGAGTACCCAAATAAAATCTGAGAACAAAGAATTTCATGATAACCAGAGTAGGTGGGTTTCTGATAAATCATTAGCAAAATAGTTTGGAAGTGATCATGTCCCAGTTGTCAGGAGAGTACGATTCCACCTTTCTAATATGCTCCACATTAGATGATAAATATTACCAGATAAAACAAGAATGGCACTATGAGCAACTATCTGTATATGGTATAGGTAAACAGCATAACTTATTATTTTTTATTATTTATATTTATTTATCAGAATAGGGAACTGATCTCAATGGACCATTTGCAGGCACAGCCTGGGAGAACAGGATCACATAAGAAATGAACAAAACATATTTACAGATACAAGGATATGCTAAAAGAGAAATATACTCAGCAGAGATTTGTGAAAAAGATGTAGCCACTCTGACAGAGATGGCTTATGCTACAGGGATAATAGCATATCATTATATAAAGAGGAATGAAAACGTTAGAAAATACAAATGAGAACAGTTGCAGGAAAGGATGCCATCAGAAGAAGACCGAGAAAAAGCGATAGGCCTACAGAGAAAAGAGCAGAAAGGTGAAGTGTGAGAGAGACGCAAAGAAAAGATGGACGTTGGATAAATGAGAGGCGGTAAGTAAAGGGGATGACAAGATGAGAGAGTTGCAGGATTCATGTAAAACAACCAAACAATCCAAACGTGGGCCAAATGAAATTTCACAGTCTGTGCTTATTGTCTTTATACCAACTCTCGTTCTCAACAAAATAACGACCCCTCCAAAAAATATAATTCCTATAATTACACACTGATATCACAATAGTAAAAGTGACTGAATGAAAAAACAGTTCTCTGTGCAAATATCAACTACTTCAGCCTCAGAAGGAGCAGATATATAGCATTCTCCAACTGCAATGATAATCAGCAACATTTACAGGAAAAGCAGAGACAAATAAAACAACCACCCAAACACAACTACTGTTATGAAGCAAGGTTGTCTTTCCCAAACAAAACCTGACAATGTAATGAAAACATTCCCGTGAAAAGCATGACAGACGTTTCTTCTCGTCTCAACATCAGAAGCTAAATGCCAAACCCTTTAAAGATACAATACAACACACACACACACACACACTAGCAAAAGAAAACCAATAAATTTTAGCTCTGTCTCATCCCTCCTAATTGCTAGTAAAACTGGTGACTTTTGGAGAAAAAGGTGGTGAACTACACTTTAAAGACAATAATTAGAGTTAGAGACTTCTTTTACTTTAAAAACTGTATATTAATTCATAGTCTCATTTTCTGTCGAAGTCTCAGGTTAAAGTCATAATATTTTAAAAGTATCCCTGAATGTCCTGATTGTTTGTGGATTTGTCCCTGATTGTTTCAGAGCTATGGACATTGTTATCAACTAGCACTCCATATTTTACCAATTTGTTCCACATCATGACAGGTAATACTCCTCATTTTGGAGATGGAAGGCTGAGGACAATGAATGGATTCAACTAAAGATGAAGACCCGCGGAGGGAGTGCTCTGATAAAAAATAAACACATAAGTTCCCACACATTGTTGAAAGTGAACTAAATCTGGTCCAGTAATAGCTTTGATTGTAATTATACCATCTTTTTACAAGTTTTTTAAAAATGTTTTTATTGAAATTTTGTGTACAGAAACAAAACATATTAACATAACAAAAAATATTTACACAATTGCCTACATCAACTTTTGCTTATTTACAAAAATTCATATAACAGCCATAAACTGATAAAGGAACATCCATTAATATTTCTCTAAAGACTTCAATTTTATCCAGTACTAATATTCTGTTGTTATTTTCTTTGTTTTTATCTTTATATTAGAAATAAAAGTATTACTTGTTTTGATTATCAGTGATGCTGTGATTATGACAATTGACACCAGTCAATATCTTTATAAGGAACAAGTTATAGGAACGTACCCAGAAAATTTACTTTTATACTCACAGTTTCTCAGCATTGTCCCAAATGGTTTTGCATCAAAGATGTACACATTTCTACTAATGTTGCATCCTATATGGTTCATAAACAAATGCATAATTTTCATTTGTTTTATACAGCTATAACAGTCTGTTTTAGAGGGCTATTTTTATCTCTATGTAAGTTATGTACAGACCTCTGGGGTACATATTATTTCAGACAGTTATAAAAGTATTCTGGTATTAGTAGTGCACAATGTTTCTGAAAGTTAGTCAGATAAAAATGTACTCAGTTGAGTACAAAGAGCATTCTGGGTACACCCAAGAGTTACTCGCCTGCCAGAGACTAAAACTGGAAGTGACACAGAGTAGAAAGGTTGCACAACAGATCTGATATGACTATCATCCCTGTGACAGTGAACGATATTATAAGACTTAATCTCCTTGATATGAAGCAGGATATGATAGGGCTGTCAGACGTCCTCTTACTAGGTCATGGTAAGACACACTTGCTTAGTAAAATCTACCCTCACTTCAAATGGCATCCAAATACAAAAACAAAATTCTACATTTCATTTACAGAAATTTAACCTCAGAATTGAGGGACCAGCTCAAAAGAACCTCTGGGAAACCAGAGTTTCAAATAGACAACTGCTGAAAAAACTGAACAAAGTGAGAAAGCTATATGTATGTTTCTTACCATCTAAGGACAAGGTCAGTCAGTCTAGCATAGTGTAATCATGTGGTCCTGTCTCTAGTATAATATGGCACTAATCCATGGCTGGGTGTGGGTGTCTAAGGATTTACCCATGGTTGGTCTGGTTTTATCACAAGGACAAAGCCTGAGTGGTCAAACAAAGCCAATAGCTGGTAAATCCTGTGATACCCACATAGCGTTGAGAATTATTGCTATTATGCAATGTGTTGTGTCATTACCTAGTGCCAGACATCCTCAGATCATTACAGTGCTTTACCAGATGAATACTAGTTGTATGATGCATAGACCAATATTATGAGGGCAACTATGTACATTCTTGCCCAACAAGGTCATTTGTGAGGTTTGGCTACAGCCAGTTTAGTAATGACATGGCTGTGTAAACATTCCAGCAACCTGGTGATATACTGAATGGGGATCTCCTGCTTGTGTGGTATCTTTCTAACCTGAGATATCATATCCTTGTGTGGGCATACCTCTCACCTGTACATTTTTTGGAAAGTTGTCTAGGTGTTTGACTAGAATTTTCATCCATTTTAGGTAAACGTGTGTTTTTATGGCAAGTTAGTTACATATAAATGAAGACTGATGTTACAAAATAATGGCAGACATTACTGTTTCAGACTACATAACCTTCAGACAATTCCTGGTACTGCAAACTCCTCACCCTACCAACTTTCTCGGTATGTAATGGCGATATTTATGACTTGGGTGATTTGAGATCTCTCAGGTCACAACAGACAAGGTATTACAAAGATTTTAGTTAATGGGGTGCAACTTTATTTCCCTATTTTGTTGCTTGCTGAAAGTCTGCACTGAACTCTAGCTTTTTTCTTCTATTGCAAACGTGTCTCTTGGACTACAAATGTATTCTGACAGTTGAGACAATGTTCGATTCCTTCATTTGCATATGTTACATCCATCAGCAAGCCATTTAACCAGACAGTCCTTGGAGATGACTGGGAATGTCGACTAGGCTCCTTAATGGTCACCTGGACTGCAAGCTCATTAACCAATTACAAATCTATTCTTGCTTGTCCTACTACTTTACACAAGTTCCAGGCATATACCACCCACCACTCTGAAGAAACATTTCTTTACACCACCATTAACCCATTCCACTTAAGTCATACATTATACAGCAATTAATAAAAAAGAAATGTTCTTCTGAAAAACAAACAATTGCACATAATGTTTGCATCTTTGTAGCTCTTCCCACAGTGCATCACCAATGTCATAGAAGGATGAAAGTTCAAGATATCCGTTAACCAATTTTGAGCAAACCAGGGAACTATCGCCCTATAAGCCTGACTAGCTTGGTCTGCAAAGCTATGGAGCACATCATCATGGATCTCATTAAGAGAGACATTGGAAACCTCCAAACACTAGACCCTACCCAGTTCAGCTTTGTTATGGGCAGATCATGCCTCCTAAACCTGGTGGACTTCTTTGAGACAGTTACCAAGGCTATAGATGAGGGAAAGGTGATCCACACGGCCTACCTAGACCTTGCAAAGGCCTTCGACACCATTCCCCATTCAGGTATTATAGACATGCTCACCAGCCTGAACATAAACCCCTACATCACGAGATGGGTTGCCAACTGGCTCAGGGACAGAACCCAGATGGTAAGTGTTGCAGGAGCTAGGTCCGACTCTAAACCGGTTAGAAGTGGCGTTCCCCAGGTTTCAGTCCTGGGACGCCTCCTGTTTGGCATATAGGTACAGGCAAGCACAGGAGGACTATGGTTGACCAAGTTTGCAGACGACTGCAAACTAGGGGCTATAATTGACTCTACGGCTGACACAAACATCCTCCAAAAGGGTCTCACTGAGACAGATACCTGGTGTCAAAACCATGGACTCAAGCTAAATGCCAAAAGTGCATAGTCATCCCCTTTGGAAAAAACAAAGTACCCACAAAGTACCACATAGGTGGTAGCCCCCTAAATACAGAAGATGTAATAAGGGTTCTGGAGACCCAAGTAGATAGTAACCTCTCCTTTGATAATCACATTGTCAAAGTGGTTAGAAAATTCTTCTATGTGACCCACCTAATCACAAAAGGGTTTGCATCCATATCGAAAGAGGTCATTGGGCCCCTCTATGCATCACTCATCAGATCCATCATAGAGTACAAATCCACATTTGGGATGTACCTTTCAAGACACCTGCAACAACTGGAAAGACCACAGAAGTACCTCACCAAGAGGATCACTGGCCTCAAGCAGATGCCCTATACAGCTCGACTGAAGAGACTCTAGCTGTACTCGGTTGCATACCGCCTACTCAGAGGTGATCTCTGCCTGACATACAAGGCCATGTCCTACCCGGAATTGATGGACATGCTCCACCTAAGAAAACCATATCCCCTCGAGCCACACGCTCTAGGGATCTAAACCTCACAACAATAAATAGGATGTGCTGGAGGGATAGATTCCTGTCCCAGAGACTTCCCATGTTCTGGAACAAGATTCCAATCTACATTAGGCTGAGCTCCTCGCTAACCCTCTTCAAGAGGAACCTTGACGAGTGGATGGGAAACAAAGTTTACCCCAGCGATCACTTCAATGGGTCTGCCAGACAGAGGCACAGGGAACTAATCTAAGGGGGTGGCAAAGGCCAACACATTCCAGCTAGGCTTATAAATGCCAGATAGCCTAGTACCTACCCATGAACCTATAGTCAAGAATGCTGCATTTCCACCAATGTTTTCACCTACAATTTCTAATGTAGCAAACAGGTCTGAACAGTGTGTGTGTTTACTGCAATAAAAAAACACTCCCCATTCTTAGGTCTATACAAAAAGACTCCTTACCCCAGCACCACAAGGTCTTGTATCTGCAGCCTTGCTGAACAAAATACCAGCTAGAATATTTAAAATGCCATGTTTTGACTGGGTAATACATTTATAAGGTCTAGTGTGACTCTTTGGTATACAGGAGTGCTGAAGCAGAGAGTTAATCACCACAATACCCAACAAACCAAACATCCTGCACAAAGTCTAAGAACATTAAAGTTGAACTACTGCAGGTGGCATTACATACATGAATTAAATTTAGTTTACACTAAACAAGGCACAATAAGAAGAATCTACAGAAGTATTTTAATGTTGCTCATGCAATGTGCAGTTTTTGCTAACAAACAATGTCCAGTCTTCTTCTTTTGGCTTTTCCCCCGGTTAGGGGTCGCCACAGCGGATCACTGCCCGCTCATGATTAGCAGTGGAGTTTCACAGTGTCTAGTTGCCAGCCTGGCGCCCAACCTTCCACAGAAGGCACACGCACGCACTCATGCCTATAGCCAATTTAGTGTGTCCAACCTACAGCATGTCTTTGGGATGTGGGAAGAAACCCACGTGACCACATGGTGGACATGCAGACTCTGCACAGAAGGCACCCCCAGCCGAGGATCAAACTGGAGAACCTCTTGCTGTGAGGCAGCAATGCTAACCAAGCAATCGCACCTGCAAGCAGCACAGTATTCCTGTACCAAATTATAGTAATCAATACCATATCCTTCAGTTCGCAGAGATTATGCATAGAAGGCTGACCCAAAATAGAAGGCTGACCCAAAACAGCCCCAAGATTCTGATCATGAAACCCAAAACACACAATTGTGTACACTTGCACTACAGCAAAGAGGAAATTCTGCAACTATCCCCAGTAAAAAAATGCCAGTATTATGGACATCACAATTCTAACAGTGAGATGTAGATAATGAAGTTAAAAATGCACACGCATGCCTCTTTATAGATAAATATGCACACATTATAAGTAATTTCTGCTACATCAGATTTTTTGACCAGAAACGTGACCTTTTTATAACTGCTGTAACCTCAAACAGAAAGCACGTGCAGATTGTTAAAAACAACTTTGCACCCCCCACCAATCATAACATTTTGACCGTACCACTTCTGGTTTCACATCACCATCATGGCAGGACAAGCTCAAAAACACCTCGCAGAGACTGGAACCAAGTCTCTTAAAATGGCATTACTTTAAAAACGTGCACTACAAAACTTGAAACCAACCTGACTCAGCTGCTTTGCTTGGGTTATTGAAGTCATCTTTGACAATTCCAAAACCAGCATGAGAAACCTGTACCCTTAATGAGATCCACAAAGACCAGTACCCCATTTTGCCAATATCCTCGTTGGCACTAACAAAGTAGTGTTCTGTAGAAAAAACATACCTGATCGACTACACAGAACTAGCTATTGCCCATTATTAAGGCAATCAAAACTTCCATGGTTTTGGAAATATGCTGAAAATGATTCCCCAGCTATGAGAAAATGCATAAAGATATAATGAAGATGAAGACAATGCTTTACATTTGAAGCTTCACTTATAGGCCTCAGAGGATATAAAATACAGCATGCCATAAATCTCTGTGTGTAATGAGCCAAAACGTTTGAGCATTTGTAATTTAAATGAATTATCAATTAAAACGGACTGCAAACCTAACCTTTAATACTTAAATGAAAAGCTAATTTATTCATGTAAAAAAAAAAAAAATTTTCCAACAAGATCAAAACACTAAACAGACATAATAAAACAGGTTTCATCTACCCCCTGCTACAGGTGCATTAAGCCTTTGAAACACACCTGTCAATCGTACCCGATTACGAGGAATGTACATCATTTTTGTATGATTTTTAAACAAAATGTTCATAGTAAATAAGATTATAAATGTAACGTATCATTTTAAGTACGTTGTGAGCTTTCGTGTTGAATTTGCTAGTTAAACACATTATGGCAGCCAGTGGTCCACACTTTGAAAATGGAAGGTTTTGACGTTCCTACGTATTCTTTTTAAACTAACGGATCAGTAAAACAGAAGGCAGCATATTTGAACTGGTCGCTTAATTAACCCTATAACATTGAGGCGCCAGCTCAAGTGCACCTGAATTTCCCCAAGCACTTAATTCTTCACACTAAGGATGCAGACCAAACTGTACATGGCTCGGTTGTACAAGCTTTACAGTAAGCAAGACTGCTGATCGGTGGAACCGATGCAGGGCTGTGTTTGTTTTCCCAAGGGAAGGAAAATAATGCTGGGAAAGGTCAGGAAGCAGTAGATTTAAAGAGTTGAGGATGGGAAGGGGGTGTGTATGCTGACGTCACATGAAGGGCGTTACTACCTAGCCAGACTGAGAGCGGGACGCTCCTGCAGCTAAAAAAACAAAATTAGAACAAAACTACTGGAAAAGGTGCAGAAAGAGAGACACAGATGCACTTTACTCCTCTTAAAGTATACATCGGTTGAAAAAAATTATAAAGTGTTCTGGAGGCTGCATCTTTGACACTCCCTTTAAGAAATACATTGCTTATCTTTCTTACATAATGGGATTATATAATGGGGCTTTAATGTTTTTCCACCATCTGTGCTCAAAACTGAAGTGAACATGCATATGGCATGTGCATCTGCCTGTTTGCACAGTACATCAGTGCAGTGCAAGAGGTGCAATGAAGAAGAGACATCTCCATACTGTTTTGTCCTTCAGTGCAGTACAAGAGGTACAATGAAGAAGAGACATCTCCATACTGTTTTGTCCTTCAGTGCAGTACAAGATGTAGAATGAAGAAGAGACATCTCCATACTGTTTTGTCCTTCAGTGCAGTACAAGAGGTACAATGAAGAAGAGACATCTCCATACTGTTTTGTCCTTCAGTGCAGTACAAGAGGTACAATGAAGAAGAGACATCTCCATACTGTTTTGTCCTTCAGTGCAGTGCAAGAGGTGCAATGAAGAAGAGACATCTCCATACTGTTTTGTCCTTCAGTGCAGTACAAGAGGTGCAATGAAGAAGAGACATCTCCATACTGTTTTGTCCTTCAGTGCAGTACAAGATGTAGAATGAAGAAGAGACATCTCCATACTGTTTTGTCCTTCAGAGCAGTACAAGAGGTAGAATGAAGAAGAGACATCTCCATACTGTTTTGTCCTTCAGTGCAGTACAAGAGGTGCAATGAAGAAGAGACATCTCCATACTGTTTTGTCCTTCAGTGCAGTACAAGATGTAGAATGAAGAAGAGACATCTCCATACTGTTTTGTCCTTCAGTGCAGTACAAGAGGTACAATGAAGAAGAGACATCTCCATACTGTTTTGTCCTTCAGTGCAGTACAAGAAGTGCAATGAAGAAGAGACATCTCCACACTGTTTTGTCCTTCAGTGCAGTACAAGATGTAGAATGAAGAAGAGACATCTCCATACTGTTTTCTCCTCCTTTCTCTGCTTTTCTAATGTTGCTGAGTTATGCCATGGTTCTTTTGCTCAAGGAATATAGAAGGAAAGACATCAGAAGACTGAAACTCTAATGTCTGGCATTAGTGACTGACAGATATCCTCAGTGATTTAAAAATGTTATGAAGATCGAGGCAGACATATGAGGAAAATCAGGGACTGCAAATCTTTGAGCAGTTGGCAGGTATGGTAATTGTACTGCCAGCAAGCATACTTGTCAACTATTCATTCCTGTTTTTTTACTCATATTTTACCATATCCCCTCATAAAATATGGCATAAAAGGTTATCAAGAATGTGTCAATGGAAAGATGAGCCACTCAACATTACTTCAAAGGCTGGATCTTTGAGAAGCAAAAGCCAAAGAGGAGTGTCTAAAAGGAGCACCTCAAGGAGTGAACCATGGGGTAAACCACTAGTGACAGGCCATCAGGAGAAGGTACAGCCACCCACCCAACCTAACTTCTTGGGTTCTACTTGTGAGCCAGTTTGCTATCCAATGTGTTACAAAGGGATTGACATTTAGGTGGGATAGTTTATCTATGATATCTGAGTGTAGGATGGTATCAGATGCCTTTGCAAGGTCTAGATATGCAGTGTGTACTGCTTTGCCCTCACTCTTTGCTTCAGTAACTGTTTCAAAGAAACTGACCGGGTTCAGCAGGCAGGACGTGCCCTTGACAAATCCAAACTGTGTGGTGTTGAGAGCCTGTAAGTTACCTATATGCTTATTTATTAATTCCATAGTGATATTTTCCATAGCATTACAGGTTAAACTGGTCAGACTTATGGCATTATAATTACCCTGGTCTGTTGAAGCCCCACCTTTGTGCAGGGGAGTGACTGTTGCTGTCCTCCATTCATGGTTCATAAATCCTGTTTTGAAGCTGATATTGAATAGCTTAAGTAGGAGATCAGACAAGTCATGTTTCAGGTGACCAGTGTGCAGGCCGATGTGTTATCTGACCCCACAGACGTAGTGTTGTTGGCCTTAGATAGCACCTTGAGAACTTGTTCTTGGGATATTTAGTGAGTGTAGGTGTATGTATGTGATCTGAGAATATTGAGGGAGTGACGCTTGAGCTACATTTATCCATTTCTAGATTGACTATGTGGGCTGAGTAAGTGATATCCTTTACTATTAGCTCTACACAATGCTGGACATTCTTTCTGAGATTTCTAAAATAATTAAATAAGGAGTAGTGGTTATCCTTCACCTGTGTTGCTATTTTTACCTCATATCTGGTTTTGATTGATTTGATCAGGATCTAGGGTTCCTTGGTTAGTTTAGCAAGATCATTTTTGGCATCTCCAGAGTTAGATGTATTTTTATGTGCAATGAGTGTTTTTTTATTTCATTATAGAGCCTGTTTGTATTTGAGGTCTACCAAGGGGTTTATTTTTGAATTTGACATTGTTTTATGTCTGAGGGGGGCAAATATATCTGTGTAGCGATTTACACCTGAACAGATTTATTTGGCAGTGGATGATTGTGTGTAAGCAGCGGGGACATCAAGATGGAAGGAGCTTTTGAGTTTAGCCAGGTCATCACTTAGTTTTAATAGATTAGCCTTCACATAATCTTTAAATGCTGAGGTACTGGAAGAAGTTTCTGGCTTCATTCTTATGGTGAATGTGACTGATCTGTGGTCTGACTTGACCAGGGAGGAAGTTACAACTGGTGGACAGCAAAACTGGCTCATGTAGGTAAGGACCAAGTCCAGGACTTTATTGCCTGATTGGTGTGTGGACTAAATGATCCATGCAGTTTGTATTAATGAGGTCCAGAAGTCTTTCAGCATACATGTTTGAAGCTGTACAAGTCTCTCAGTTTATGGAGGGCTAGTTGAAGTCTCCTAAGAGAATTCTCTTTGGCTTTATACGCAGGGATTTCATGCTAGTTAGGTAGGAGATATGGGCTGAGGGGGGCATAGAGGTGGTCCTATAGTTAGTTATGATATGATAATGGGTTTTGTTAATAGCATGTTGGATATTGAAGAGTTCTAGATTGTTATCTTGTCTAATGAGTTTGGAGATCAGGTGTGGTTTTAAGAATATGGAGACACTGCCACATTTAGTACCTTCATCTAATGCAGTGAGCCTGAATGAGTGATAGACGTTGAAGCCTTGCACTGATGGACTGCTTTCAATGGTCTTGAACCACGTCTCTATGACAATGCATATATCAGTGTTACTGAGGTGAAGGAATGCTTGTTTTTTGTTAAGGCTCCTAGCTCCTGTAATGCTATATGCATTCTGTTATGTTGAAAGCTTTAGAAGGCTGATATTGCCTACAAAAAGCACTATGGAGGTAGACAAGGCTTTAGCCATTATAAGAAAGCCTTGTGAGAAGAGGTGCCTGCTATCCTTGGCAAAGCAGTTTGAACTGTCTACAATCTCTTCCCTGGCTAATATATATATATATATATATATATATATATATTGAAGGAGCATTGTGCCTGTAGGTTTGGAGTTGCTTTACTTAGATACTACTTGTCTAAAACGCACAATCAAAGTCAACACACGATGACAATACCCAACCTACAGTGAACCTCTTCTCACATATATTGAATTTTTAAAGTACAATACAAATTGCAGGAGTAGGGTATACAGAGAAACATAAGACTCTAAATGCCTGCATCTAGACAGTGCACCCAGCTGCACCACTGTGCGACGACCAGCTTCACACTATATGACTTTATTTTTAACACAGAAAAAAACAATAAAAAGCTTTATAGAGCTCAGACACTTGAATTTAGCCTCTGTAGCAAGTAACACTCACAACTACCCTGAAAACCTTCTGCCACCAGAAGGAACGAGGTGACTAATTATAGAGAAAACTTACTAATTTATTAGTGAAAACAGTCCATATAGTATCAGTACACTCAATGTTGCGTGTTTTTTTTTTTTAAATCAAAGGTAAATAAGCCTGGTGCTCCTGGCTTTAAATAGAATAATCCAATTTGATTTACTCTGATCACACAATAGAGCACTTAATTTTGAATGTAGATTTTCATTGCAAGTGAGATGCTTATCCTGCTAAATCACCTTATTTATAACATCTGGAATAAACAGAACACCTCAACCCACAACAAGACATTTTAATATACCCTGTATGGCAAGCCGCATCCGCAACTAGCCTAGAAACCTTCTTCTGACACCAGAAGGAACTAGTAAACTAGGTGGAGCAAAAACTCGCCAGTTTAGTGGTACGGTGCAACTAATATCAGTATCCTCAATCTTAAGCAATTATATTAAAAGTCACTTAGCCTGGTGTCCCAGGCTTCAATTAGAGTAGTCCAATCCAGGTTGATCTGGTCACAGAGTAGAGTGCTTAGTTCTGCATTTAGTTTCTTGCAGAAAATGAGAAGCTAAATCATCTGATTTGTAACACAGTGCACAATGCCCTAATGTTATCTTATTTGTAACACAGTGCACAACACCCTCATGTCATCTTATTTGTAACACAGTGCACAACGCCCTCATGCCATCTTATTTGTAACACAGTGCACAATGCCCTCATGACATGTTATTTGTAACACAGTGCACAAAACCCTCATGTCATTTTATTTTCAACACAGTGCACAAAGCCCTCATGTCATCTTATTTGTAACACAGTGCACAATGCCCTCATGTCATCTTATTTGTAACACAGTGCACAATGTCCTCTAAACCATCTTATTTGTAACACAGTGCAGACCTCCCTCATATCATTTTATTTGTAACACAGTGCACAATGCCCTAATGTCATCTTATTTGCAACATAGTGCGCAATGCCCTCATGTCATCTTATTTGTAACACAGTGCACAACACCCTCATGTCATTCTATTTGTAACACAGTGCACAATGCCCTCTAAATCATCTTATTTGCAACACAGTGCACAACGCCCTCATTTCATCTTATTTGTAAAACAGTGCACAACTCCCTCATGTCATGTTATTTGTAACACTGTGCACAACACCCTCATGTTATCTTATTTGTAACACAGTGCACAACACCCTTGTGTCATCTTATTTGTAACACACTGCACAATGCCCTCTAAATCATGTTATTTGTAACACAGTGCACAACTCCCTCATGTCATCTTATTTATAACACAGTGCACAATGCCCCCATGTCATCTTATTTGTAACACAGTGCACAACACCCTCATGTCATCTTATTTGTAACACAGTGCACAACACACTCATGTCATCTTATATGTAAAACAGTGCACAAAGCCCTCATCTCATTTTATTTGTAACACAGTGCACAATGCCCTCTAAATCATCTTATTTGTAACACAGTACACAACTCCCTCATGTCATCTTATTTGTAACACAGTGCACAATGCCCTCATGTCATCTTATTTGTAACACAGTGCACAACTCCCTCATGTCATTTTATTTGTAACACAGTGCATAATGCCCTCATGTCATCTTATTTGTAACATAGTGCACAATGCCCTCTAAATCATCTTGTTTGTAACACAGTGCACAATGCCTTCATGTCATATTATTTGTAGCACAGTGCACAACACCCTCATGTCATCTTATATGTAACATAGTGCACAACGCCCTCATGTCATCTTATTTGTAACACAGTGCACAATGCCCTCTAAATCATCTTATTTGTAACACAGTGTACAATGTCCTCACATCATCTTATTTGTAACACAGTGAGCAACAGCCTCATGTCATCGTATTTGTAATGCCATGCAAAACTCCCTCATGTCATCTTATTTGTAACATAGTGCACAATGCCCTCATGTCATCTTATTTGTAACAAAGTGCACAATGCCCTCTAAATCATCTTATTTGTAACACAGCGCACAACATCCTCATGTCATCTTATTTGTAACACAGTGCACTACGCCCTCATGTCATCTTATTTGTAACACAGTGCACAACCCCCTCTAAATCATCTTATTTGTAACATAGTACACAACGCCCTCTAAATCATCTTATTTGTAACACAGTGCACAATACCCTCATGTCATCTTATTTGTAACACAGTGCACAATGCCCTCAAGTCATCTTATTTGTAACACAGTGCTCAACACCCTCTAAAATCATCTTAGTTGTAACACAGTGCACAACACCTACATGTCATCTTATTTGTAACATACAGCACAATGCCCTCATGTCATCTTATTTGTAACACAATGCACAACACCCTCATGTCATCTTATTTGTAACACAGTGCACAATGCCCTCTAAATCATCTTATTTGCAACACAGTGCACAATGCTCTCTAAATCATCTTATTTGTAACACAGTACACAACTCCCTCATGTCATCTTATTTGTCACACAGTGCACAATGCCCTCATGTCATCTTATTTGTAACACAGTGCACAACACCCTCATGTCATCTTATTTGTAACACAGAGCACAACTGCCTCATGTCATCTTATTTGTACCACAGTGCACAATGCCCTCATGTCATCTTATTTGTAAAACAGTGCACAATGCCCTCATGTCATCTTATTTGTAACACAGTGCACAACACCCTCATGTCATCTTATTTGTAACACAGAGCACAACACCCTCATGTCATCTTATTTGTAACACAGTGCACAATGCCCTCATGTCATCTTATTTGTAACATAGTGCACAATGCCCTCTAAATCATCTTGTTTGTAACACAGCGTACAATGTCCTCATGTCATCTTATTTGTAACGCAGTGCACAGCATGCTCATGTCATCTTATATGTAACACAGTGCACAATGCCCTCATGTCATCTTATTTGTAACACAGTGCACAACACCCTCATGTCATCTTATTTGTAACACAGTGCACAATGCCCTCATTTCATCTTATTTGTAGCACAGTGCACAATGCCCTCATAACACAGTGCACAACACCCTCTAAATCATCTTATTTATAACACAGTGCACAATGCCCTCATGTCATCTTATTTGTAACACAGTGCACAACACCCTCATGTCATCTTATTTGTAACACAGTGCACAATGCCCTCATGTCATCTTATTTGTAACAGCGCACAATGCCCTCATGTCATCTTATTTGTAACACAATGCACAATGCCCTCATGTCATCTTATTTGTAACACAGTGCACAACACCCTCTAAATAATCTTATTTGTAACACAGTGCACATTGCCCTCTAAATCATCTTATTTGTAACACAGTGCACAATGCCTTCATGCCATCTTATTTGTAACACAGTGCACAATGCCCTCTAAATCATCTTATTTGTAACACAGTGCACAATGCCCTCATGTCATCTTATTTGTAACACAGTGCACAACACCCTCTAAATCATCTTATTTGTAACACAGTGCACAACACCCTCATGTCATCTTATTTGTAACACAGTGCACAATGCCCTCTAAATCATCTTATTTGCAACACAGTGCACAATGCCCTCTAAATCATCTTATTTGTAACACAGTGCACAGTGCCCTCATGTCATTATATTTGTAACACAGTGCACAACGCCCTCATGTCATCTTATTTGTAACACAGTGCACAACACCCACTGAATCATCTTATTTGAAACACAATGCACCATGCCCTCATGTCATCTTATTTCTAACACAGTGCACAACACCCTCTAAATCATCTTATTTGTAACACAGTACACAACTCCCTCATGTCATCTTATTTGTCACACAGTGCACAATGCCCTCGTGTCATCTTATTTGTAACACAGTGCACAACACCCTCATGTCATCTTATTTGTATGACAGAGCACAACTGCCTCATATCACTTTATTTGTAACACAGTGCACAATGCCCTCATGTAATTTTATTTGTAACACAGTGCACAATGCCCTCTAAATCATCTTGTTTGTAACACAGCGCACAATGTCCTCATGTCATCTTATATGTAACACAGTGCACAATGCCTCATGTCGTCTTATTTGTAACACAGTGCACAACACCCTCATGTCATCTTATTTGTAACACAATGCCCTCATGTCATCTTATTTGTAACAGCGCACAACGCCCTCGTGTCATTTTATTTGTAACACAATGCACAATGCCCTCATGTCATCTTATCTGTAACACAGTGCACAACACCCACTAAATAATCTTATTTGTAACACAGTGCACAGCGCCCTCTAAATCATCTTATTTGTAACACAGTACACAACGCTCTCATGTCATCTTATTTGTAACATAGTGCACAACACCCTCTAAATCATCTTGTTTGTTACACAGTGCACAACGCCCTCAAAATCATCTTATTTGTAACACAGTGCACAACACCCTTATGTCATCTTATTTGTAACACAGTGCACAATGTCCTCTAAATCATCTTATTTGTAACACAGTGCACAGTGCCCTCATGTCATCTTATTTGTAACACAGTGCACAACGCCCTCATGTCATCTTATTTGTAACACAGTGCACAACACCCACTGAATCATCTTATTTGAAACACAATGCACCATGCCCTCATGTCAACTTATTTGTAACACAGTGCACAACACCCTCTAAATCATCTTATTTGTAACACAGTACACAACTCCCTCATGTCATCTTATTTGTCACACAGTGCACAATGCCCTCATGTCATCTTATTTGTAACACAGTGCGCAACACCCTCATGTCATCTTATTTGTAAGACAGAGCACAACTGCCTCATATCATCTTATTTGTAACACAGTGCACAATGCCCTCATGTAATTTTATTTGTAACACAGTGCACAATGCCCTCTAAATCATCTTGTTTGTAACACAGCACACAATGTCCTCATGTCATCTTATATGTAACACAGTGCACAATGCCCTCATGTCATCTTATTTGTAACACAGTGCACAACACCCTCATGTCATCTTATTTGTAACACAGAGCACAACTGCCTCATGTCATCTTATTTGTAACACAGTGCACAATGCCCTCATTTCATCTTATTTGTAACACGGTGCACAATGCCCTCATAACACAGTGCACAACACCCTCTAAATCATCTTATTTGTAACACAGTGCACAATGCCTCATGTCGTCTTATTTGTAACACAGTGCACAACACCCTCATGTCATCTTATTTGTAACACAATGCACAATGCCCTCATGTCATCTTATTTGTAACAGCGCACAACGCCCTCATGTCATTTTATTTGTAACACAATGCACAATGCCCTCATGTCATCTTATCTGTAACACAGTGCACAACACCCACTAAATAATCTTATTTGTAACACAGTGCACAGCGCCCTCTAAATCATCTTATTTGTAACACAGTACACAATGCTCTCATGTCATCTTATTTGTAACATAGTGCACAACACCCTCTAAATCATCTTGTTTGTTACACAGTGCACAATGTCCTCAAAATCATCTTATTTGTAACACAGTGCACAACACCCTTATGTCATCTTATTTGTAACACAGTGCACAACGCCCTCATGGCAGCAGTAGCCCAGCACATTAGTGTGTTTGTGGGGGGACTAATAAAAAAAAAATCCCTTGCACACACCAGCATGTATGAGAGTTAGGACACCTCAGCTCCACACTGCATCCCATCTATTACTTTCTGCTTCCTCTTTCCTTTTTGTTAATGATGGCCTTACTGGTAGGGTGATAACAGTTAATATGCAACATTCGCCCATTTATCATTCCTTCAGGCAAAGACAGCCCATTATGGGGGTACAGGACATGAGGATGTCAGGTTCTATAGGAGGTGATGCTGGCCAGCTGATGGTCATTTGAGGCACTCAGAGAAAAAAACAATCTGACATTGGAGATGTACACAAAAGGTGGCTAGCTTTAGGGATTAGAGGTGAAGAAGCATGCTGTATATATACATTGGACAGCAGCAAGCGGAAATATATTTTATTCTTTCACTTTCAGCTCAATCTGTGATCACAATGGTGCATAGAATGTGTATATCTTTGTTTTGAGGATGATAGGGAGGCAGTTTTTATCTGAAAACACAGGGCAGACATGATCACTGTTGAATGATCACTATATGGCTTATGAAAGGGACAGTACTATCTGTGAACACTAACTGGAAATGCTTTTCTGGTACCTTCTTTATGTCTTTTACTTTCTTGACAATTAAACATCAGTGGTGTACACAGAATGTGACTATTTTTATTGAGCAGTGTGAGGGGGTATATTGTGTATCGATGTGTGATATATCAACAAACTGAAACATTTTATTGTGATAATTTGTTCATTTATTTTCTTTCTAATCTGCAATCAGAGAAGTAAAAATAGTACTGTATATAAAAAGATATGTGTGCATGTGTGCATATCATATCTTATCTGAGTAATGGATGGACATGCATAGAGGCATTATGGATAAAAATGATATCAACAAACTGAAATATTTTATTGTGGCCATTTTTTCTTATATTTTTATCCTGATCTGCTATCAATGATGTACAAATGGTACTGTGTAACAAAAAGAAAAAAACATGTATGTGTGCTTGTGTGCATATCATACCTGAGTACTGTATCGACATTTACAAAGGCATTGTGGTTAAAAGTAAGGAGCCCAGATTGAGCCATTTGTACATTTATTACAGGCCCCAAAATTCCTAATTATAGCCCATTTATACTTGAAGAAATAGTTTTGTTGAATTAGGGCCGAGTGACTGTCTTTCAAATTGTTTTGAGTAAAATTTTCATAGGGCAAGTCAAAGTCACAGAATTTGTTGTTTTTAAATGATGTTCTTGGCCTTCTGTACCTCCATGACCTTCAAGTTTCTATTCCTTGTTGGCCTGTTTATCACCCTGCCTTTCAGTATCCTATGA
>NC_056746.1:100250290-100282790 GCF_019279795.1 Protopterus annectens
TTTTGCATTTTTTCTAGGTAGGATAACTGTTAAAAGTAAATGCCCTGTTTAATATTTTTCCTCCCATAATACAATATTTAAAAAAAATAGTGATCCAGTGATCCCTATCATAGCTCCTTTTTGTAAGCACAGACAAAAATTTTACATAAAAGAGCTTCATCAGAACTGAGGCAGTTCTTGGCTTAATAAAGAATGAAAGCACTAAGCGTGATTTTGGTGTGTAAAGAGCTGATTACCAAGTCAGACAATAAGACACTTTTCTTAGCGTACACCTTTTATTTAACCGCTTTCATTCTAAGACTTCTTCAGAACTCATGTTTGTTAGAAATTGTTGGTTTGTAATGAGTTCTGAAGAAGTCTTAGGATGAAAGCAGTTAAATAAAAGGTGTACGCTAAGAAACGTGTCTTATTGTCTGACTTGGAAGTCCTCTGGCCTGTGGATCAGTACTTCTTTTACAGTTTCAGTGGTTTGTACTTGTTGAAGCTTCTTTTTGGTGATTTTGGTGTGGCAGTGGCTTTTTTTAAAATGGGCTACTTAACAGTTCTTCAGTTGTTAAGCAGCTGTGTTTCATTTTTAATGCCACAAGTTCACACTCTCATCAAGCCCTGCCCTCTACATCCTATCAACCCTTTCCTTCTTGTGCGAGGCAAATCCCATACCATTCATTCCACACGTTGCTGATAGCCCTATTGCCTGTCTAGTCCATGATCCAGGCAAAAGCCTATAAGCCCATTCAATCCTTGTAGGGGGTAAGAGTCAGGCAGCGGGTAGGGTCATCTCTGGGGTGGAGGTAAGCCTATTTAATAACCCTTCCCCATGCCACAGCTGTGACTTCTGCTATAAGGTTTATCAGTGAATATTAGGCTAACTGTCCTGAAGGGCCATTTTAAGCTTAGCCAATAACTCAAGGTCAGAATCAAACCCTGTACTTTGTGTCCATAAGGTGAAACTTTAACCATCATGCCACCCCCCCACATGTAGATATGCTGTCTTGCTTCCTTAGAAGCTGAGTTAACAGCAAGCTATTGTTATCTCATGGGTAAGACGCATGTATGCTAATAGACATACTATTGGTAGTGATACAGCAGTCTGCAATGCATGTGAGGTTGTTCTGTTTACCAAGGAAACCAGCCTTGCTTTCCTGTCAAGGTAGGTTTGATGACAATTGCTGTATCTTTTTCTATTTCTCCCAGTCCAGCTCATGCTGTGTCTGAGTTCACTACTTAAACCCAAGTAACTAGCCAGTCAGACCTTTACCCCTGTTTGCCAACAGAGTTGTCATCGAGCATATGTGTTTATCCATGTAAGCAGCACCTCTGTGCAGCCGGTCGCGCCTTTGTTACATCATTAGTTTCCTGCAATATCTGCTATTATCTCACACTCTCTTAGCACAAGAATTCTAGACAAACAAATAGTAATGGACGGACAAAGGCCCCAAACCAGGGATAGATTTTTAAGTACTGTTCCTATAAACTTAGAAAGTTGGTAGAATAACAGCACTTGTGTTTGCATGTATTTTCTGAAGGATGTGAAGTCTGAAACTCAAGTCTATGTCATTATTTAATGACTTCAGTTCTCAATGATTTCTCAAAAACTCACAACTTTTATAAGGCACAGACCAAAAATATGAAGAGAAAATCTGGACATTTTGCAAAATTGTGGACAGTTGGGAGGTAATGTGCCTCTTTTCTCAAAACTGCTGTATAACACAGAGTCACAGTTGTTCTTTTCAGCTTTTCCCGGTTAGGGGTCACCACAGCGTAGCTCCAGTCCACTAATGATTGGCAGTAGATTTTTATGGTGCCAAGTTGGCCAGCCCGACGCCCAACCTTCAGCGAAGGCACGCCCATTCACACATGTCTTTCGGAGGCCACTCAACCATGGGGAGGACATGCAGACTCCACACAGAAGGCACTCCAGTTGAGAATCGAACAGGAGAACCTCTTGCTGTGAGGCAACAACGCTACCGCTGTACCACCGCAGCTTCATAACACAGAGTCACAAAACTGAAGAAACTAGGCTATTTATGAATGAAAAGCAGAGAAGACCAAACCTCTCAACTGTCCCTATTTTGGAGGAGCATTCCTATCTTCAGAACAGATTTTGGGTGTCCCTATTTTTGGAGGTATGAACCTATTTTCTGGTTTAATTTACCCCTTCACACAATTTTCTGAATTCTGGTCATCATATGTGATTACTGAAGCTGTCTTGTAAGCAGAAAACCATACTATATGACCATCATAATAGTGGCAAGAACCACTGCTCCTGTCTGCACGTGGCAGGGATGGGGTGAATGTTTTATAACAATAAGCCATATTCATTCTGTGATTTTTTTTCAAAATAACGTGACTTTAAAATTATTTAAATCAAGTTATTCTGGAGGGAGTGGGATGCACAACCAGATACAATGCTGCCTAATTCAGAATCAGCACCTCACATGAAATTTTGGTTTGAATGTGGATGTTAAAGAAAGAAGACATACATCTTACAACACCCTTTTTCCTGAAGGAAAAATAAATGACATTGTGTGTTAAATTTTGCTATATAGTTTATTAAAGTCAACAGATTTAACACTATCTCTTTGATAATAGTTTTCCATCATTTTTGTCACTCACATATTTAAATGTGTTTTGGAATAGTATCCCAGATGTATTCTGGAAGCACAGAAAGTTATGTGCTATTTGATATTCAGATTTTATGCTAATTAGACACCCAGATTTCTCCTATTTTATATGTCTGTAGGTTGAGAGGTATGGAAAGGACATTCATGTTTCTGTCTACAGTAAAGTGCCAATGCTACAAAATGTTCTTTTCGCTTTTAATGCACATTGAAATTCATGTTTTTTTTCTACTTCTGGCACTTTTATCTTGCCAGGAAACTTTCTGAGAATAACGGCATCATAGACCCATGCTTGTGTTTTACAAAATTTTGTTTCAGATTTCCTATTGATACATAGGATTTTTTTTTCAGTTTACCTAATTTGTAGTGAGAAAGTATGCAAAAATGCAAATAGTTTTGTAATTGTGCAGGTTATAACTCAAAAGAGTTATATTAATGGTGTATACATCATATCAGAGATATACATTTTATTTTATGTTTTGAACTTATCTGATAACTGGATACTTTGCACTTTGGTCATGTAGCATATTATGGAATATAATGGTTCCATTTTTTTGAAAACTGTGCAAGATACAAGTTTGGAAAGTACTTGTTTAGGCTGGTAGCATAATGCATGTCTTCATTTTCCAGGTCTTTCAGATGTCATAATGAATATCAAATGCCAAAGCATTTAATTGATATCTAGAATGTGTTACTATTCTCTGCATCTGCATAGGGCAGTTCTAATAACACCTGTTATACATATTGACAACACCAGATGTGAGCTTCTTTGACTTCTGCTTAATTTCACATACTTCCTGTTACGGTGGTGGTGGGGGGTGCATCTATGTTGAATCACTCATACTGTTTTCTGCTGGAAGGCTTAAGAGCTTAATAACCTCCCCAGAGCTCAGCAATGTTTCCTGGATAATCATGTAAGGACCTGCTACTCCACTTTTGCAAATTCATCCCTGTAGGCGTGTCAGGCTTCATTATCTCTGCATCTGCAGATATAAAGCTTTGCCTAACTTCTGTCTGACTTTGCTACTCCCTGAAGAATTTCCAGACATTCTTTTAGAGGTAGTCTGGACTAAGTTATCCTATCAGTGAACATTTACAAACTATGACAATGATAAATCCAGGGTAAAGGTGTCTCTGCCTTCAGCAGATTTTTTATTTGGACACGTGTGTCTGTTACTAAAAAATTAAAATGTTATGTATTTGTTAGAATTATATTTGTAATGAAGTTAAGAGGTTATGTTGTTGGCATTAAATGTGGCACCAGTCAAGCTCAAAAAAACATCTCCTGGTATACAGTAGTCAGTAAACAGAGAACATAACAGCTAGAAAAACATACTGCTACATATTCCATTCACCTGTTTCCATGTTGTGCACACACCTTTTACAAGGCTACATTAATATAAATTATAAGAGGCGTATATTCCAATGTTCCAGTTATTAAGCAGTAGATTGTGTTAAT
The DNA here is from genome assembly GCF_019279795.1 of Protopterus annectens. Lineage (NCBI taxonomy): Eukaryota > Metazoa > Chordata > Ceratodontiformes > Protopteridae > Protopterus > Protopterus annectens. The sequence continues at coordinate 100,254,371 of NC_056746.1, forward strand.
ATCTGACAGAGTTCAAAATAAATGTCAGTAACTTTACTTGATTATCTCAAGCAATTTAAAGGCATATTTTTTTATACAAAACCAAGGGAAAAAAAGAAAATTGAAAATCCATGTTTTATTTCTTTATGAATGTAACCTGGACTTAGTTGCAACTTTAAATATAAAAGTAGGATCGGTTCGAAAAGGAACTCTTGTCTTTGCAAAATAACATCTAAGGTGGAACAGCAGAAAGAGTGGTGTTGTTGTTGTTGTTGTTTGTCTTTCGGCTTTTCCCGGTTAGGGGTCGCCACAGCGGAACTCCGGTCCGCTAATGATTGGCAGTTTTTTTTTTTTTTTTATGGTGTCGAGTTGCCAGCCCGACATCCAACCTTCAACGAAGGCATGCCCATTCAACGCATGTCTTTCGAACGCCCACTCGACCTCGGGGAGGACATGCAGACTCCACACAGAAGGCACTCCCAAGCCAAGAATCGAACGGGAGAACCTCTTGCTATGAGGCAACAACGCTACCAGGAAAGAGTATGAAGTTCAAAAATCCTTCTAGCTAAAGTATTACTTGCTAAGAAGAGTGTCTGCCAAATAAGGAACTGTAACTTTGCTGTACAAAGAGGCTCAAAGGAAGCCTGAGACAAATTAAAAAAAAATTAAGTTCCAAGGAGGTACTAGATCTCCTAGAAGAGATCTCAGCAAGAAGGTGTCACTGACAAATCTAAGCAATTATGATCTTGGCCTTGTTGAATGCTAGAGATGTCGTCAGATGTACTTCAAAGCAGGACCTTTTTAATCCAGTCTCAGAAATACCTCTGAGATACTTTGCTTCTGTGGGAATAGTAGAAGAAAAGAGATCAAAGGCCCTGGAATTAGCCCACACAGAGAAGTTTGTCCATTTGTTCATATAAGTGTTCCCCATGACAGGCTTTTGGAAAGAAGAGAGTATATTGACCACTCTATCAAAAAAAAAGAATTATCAGCTTTTTATATAATAAGTATACCCTAATCACATCTTCTTATTCTAGAGTCTGTTTTCACCCCCACAAAATGATTCCTCTATTGCCATGTAAAGTAAGGTATGCCTCCCATTTTGTGGCATGTCTTTGCATTTCAACTTTCTCAATAGGTTCATAGATTCATAGGTTCATAGGTTCATACTAGGCTATCTGCCCGAGGGCATTTATAAGCCTAGCCCATAGTTTTGTGGCTTACGCCACCCCTTTAGTTTGGAGAAACTATGCCCATTATTTTGCTGTGCCTCTGTCGAGCAGTGACACTGAGGTAACCCCTGGGATGTATCTGCGATCTCCCATCCATTGGTCAAGATTCCTCTTGAACAAGGCCAGCGAGGTGCTCTGCCTCACATAAACAGGGATTTTGTTCCACAGCATAGGGAGTCTTTGGGTGATGAATCTATCCCTCCAGCACGTCCTATTAATAACCGTGTCGAGGTTTAAGTCTCCCGCCTTGTGGCTCTGAGGGATCTAGATTTTTTGAGATGAAGCATGTTCATCAAATCTGGGTTTGACATGGCCTTGTATGTCAGGCATAGGTCACCTCTGAGCAAGCGGTAAGCAACTGAATATAACTGGAGTTCTTTCAGTCGGGCAGCATAAGACAGATTTTTGAGACCCTTTATCCTTTTGGTGAGGAACTTTTGTGGCCTCTCCAGCTGCTGCAAGTGTCGGGTCAGATACATTCCGAGTGGGGCATTGTACTCGATCATTGGTCTGATGAGTGATGAGTATAGGGAGACTATGACTTCCCTTGATCTAGATGTGAATCCCTTCATGATAAGGTGGGCAATGTAGAAGGTCTTCCTAACTACTTTAGCAATATGAGTGTCGAATGAAAGGTTACTGTCAACCTGGGTTCCCAGGTCCCTAATAACTTCTTCTGTGTTCAGGGATTGCCACCTATATGGTAGCTAGGGGTAACCTTATTTTTCCCGAAGGGTATGACTATGCATTTCTTGGCATTTAACTTTAGGCCATGGCTCTGGCACCAGTTATCCATTTCTGTGAGACCCTTCTGAAGGATATCTGTGTCGGATGTGTTTTCAACTACGGCGCCCAGTTTGCAGTCATCTGCAAACTTTGTCAGCCATAACCCTCCTGTGTTTGCTTGTACTTCAGAAAAGTAGATGCCAAACAAGAGTGGGCCCAGGACTGAGCCCTGTGGGACACCACTTGTGACAGGCTTTGAGTCTGACATGGCGCCAGCAACTCTGACCCTGTGGGTTCTGTCACTCAGCCAGTTTGCAACCCATCTTGTAATGTATGGGTTTACATTTAAGTTGATGAGTTTTCAATGATACCCGAGTGAGGTATTGTATCAAAAGCCTTCGCCAGGTCTAGTTAGGCTGTATGGACTGCCTTTCCTCGTCAATGGCCTTGGTGACTGTTTCAAAAAGTCAACCAAGTTTAGAAGGCATGATCTGCCTTTGACAAAGCCAAACTGGGTTGGATCCAAAGTCTGCAAGTTCCCTATGTCTTTATTTATGAGATCCATTACGATCCTCTCCATGGCTTTGCAGATAAGGCTTGTCAAGCTAATGGGATGGTAATTTCCAGGGTCGGTGGAGGCACCGCCTTTGTGGAGTGGGACCACAGTCGCTGCGCCACTCACTGGGTAATGATCCGGAGGTGAGACTAAGATTAAACAGCTGTCCTAACTGTGGGTTTAATTCCTCGTTGAGTTCATGGAGCACACAGCCAGGGACACCATCAGGTCCCATGGATGCTGTGTTCTTTGCCTTGGAGAGAGCAGTTCTCACCTGGGCGTTAGAGATGTTTGGGGGGCTACAATCATTTGGTATAGATATCTCTCCTTTAGGGGAGGGGAGAAGTTTGCACTGAACCTTTCAGCCAGTATGTTGGCAATGTCTGTAGGATCAGTAATCTTCACATCATTTTGAACTAATTCTGAGCATATCTGGGAGTTTCCTCCTAGGTTTCTGACATAGCTAAAGAATGCCTTATGGTTGTCTTTAGAGTCCTTAGCTATTTTTTCTCAAAATTAGCTTTGGATGATTTTATGAGAGCTCTTAGCTTTTACTTATAGTGATCAGCAGTGTCTTACCTTTTAAGGATTTTGCTCTATCTTGTAGTAGCTTTCTCCTTTTGTTGTAGAGTTTGTTTATGGCTGGGGTCCACCAGACTGGACGCTTGCCTTTGGTACAAAGAGTCTTTGTTTTGCTTGAGATTGCCTGATCCATGCAGCCTGCAGGTGCTGGTAGAAGGCATTTGTAAGTGATTCAGCGGTTTGAGTAATGTTAACCGCCGGCTCAGGGGCCTTAAAGGAGACCACACTAGTCTTTAGAAGTGTGAAGTCGGCTTTCGAGAAGTTCTTTACTGTGGTCTTTTCATTTCGGGTGGCGGGATGAGGACCTCCAGCGAGATTAGTTTGTGATCAGATCTCACCAGTGAGGGGTATACTTCCGGCATTGAACATTGTGCTCCCATGTTCGTGATGATGAGATCAAGTATGTTTTCTCCTCTTGTGGGGATGGTGACTAGTTGTTCCATGGCATTTGAGTTTATGAATTCCAGGAACTTTTGGGCTAGAGTGTTTGGGCTTGAGTAGTGTTCCCAGTCTATATTAGGGTAGTTGAAGTCACCTAGTATGATGGTGTTCGGAGATACATTTATCCCTCCAGTGTTTTCAGGAAGGCCATATGAGGTTCCTGAGTTTGCGAGGGTGGCCTGTAACATGCTACAAATTGCAGAGCAGTCTTGCCTATGGTTAATTGCACCTGGATGGTTTCCGATGCATCGTGCGATGCCACCAATCTTGAGGTGTGGGTGTCCTTGATGAATATGGATACCCTCCTCCTTTCTTGGTATTGTCCGGGTTTTGGGGCCGGAACGCATGATATGAGGTAAAACCTGATAGTGCTGGGGTGCTCTCAGGAGCCTTGAACCAGGTTTCTGTCACAGCACAGACATCGATGTTCTCCATACTGAGAAGGGCCTCGAGTGCGTGCATCTTGAGGTTGAGACTTCTGGCATTGAGCAGCATTACCCTTAGTTTTTTCTTTGTTTTGTTCTAGGGTGGTAGGTTTAGAATTTGAGCCTTGCCTAAAAAGGCACTATGGGGTGGCAAGAGCCTTTGCCAAAATCCGGAATCCCAGGGGTGACAAGTGCAAGCCGTCCCTTGCGAAGCAGCGTGGCTTGTCCAGCATGTCATCCCAGGAAGACAGACATTGGATCCCCTTTGAATGACACCAGAGTTTAAGCCAATTGTTAAAGCTGATCATCTTATCTCTGTATTGTGGCATCATTCTTGGTGAAGGTAGGATACTGCTCAAGGTCAGGGTCATACCTGCTTGGGCTACATAATCAGAGAGCTCCTCTATGTCTCTTTTCATGTAGTCCAAGGAGGTACGTCTCAGGTCGTTTTGGGTTCTAATACAGCTTTAATTCATGCCTTTTGGAAATTGTTTCCCTAGCTCTAGCCATCACGTTAAGATTTTTAGCCCATGCAAAGCCCTCGTAGTAAGATGTTTCTGGTCCTTTCTTCTTTTTCTCATTATCTCATAGACTTTCCCAGGAAGAAAAAAAATTGAATGTAAGGAATTGTTGCGGCAGTTGTGATTTGATGCTGGGAGCTGTGGCTTGAATGACTGTATCTCTATTAATAGCATTATTAGGGACAGCTAAATTGCAGTTTGCATTTTATTGAGTTCTTTTTCTTAAACAAGAAACATATTTATTAAATTATCATGTATGACATAGGCCGTGTTACATTTATATAAATGACAATAAACTATAACAATACAGTCTCAGTTACAAACATTATACATTCCAAACCGTGTGATACAACTGTAGCAGCAGACATTATACACCACTGTCAACATATCCTGTCATTGTCAGACATTACGAAGTTTGTTCATACCCTGCCTTCTTTTACAGTTCATTCCTCCTCTGCATGTATTAATCCTACATTTCCCATTTTTTCCTATGTAATTTGCTCCTGCCCTTTTCTAAAGATCACAGTTCCAATTGTTTTAACTCAGTCACTATCTTCACTACTTCTAGTAAAGTTGGTTTAGACTTTGATTTCCATTTTCTAGTAATTGCTTTTTTGGCACCCATCATAATTAGACTCAGCAAGGCCTTACTATGTCTAGGCAATTCTGAGTTTTTATCATAGCTCAAAAAAATAATCTCTGTAGTTACTCCAACTTGCTCACCCAACTTCTGCAGTCTGTAGGGAATCTCTAAAGTCTATTAACTCATTATACTTCCAGAAAAATATGTTCCCAGTTACCTCTTTCTGCCCCATTACACCTCTAACATTTGCTGTCTACCTGATGAAAAATTCTTTGAAGTTTGTGTGACGATGTGAGGTATTGCCAGCCATGCCAGGAGAAGTAGGGCAGTGAATGTGTGGCATATGCCAGCAGAGCTAGCTGTAATTTTGTAAAGAATTATATGTCATTTGAATATCAAACTGATTTGTACAGATCCTCATGATGACAAATGTATTGGTAAACAGCTTCTGTTAAAAATGTACCAACAGTGTGTCCTGCTGGACAGAAAAAGAAATGTTTTAACAGAGGATACTGGAAGATAAGACGTTAAGCTCAGATCCAGCTAAATTTGAAAAATAGTATGAAATTAAGTTATTTCATTTAGGCCTTAAAGATTGCATCTTACACTTCTGACTGCAGCCAGAGATGAAATGTCTGTGCCAGAGAATTGCTTATTAGCTCCCGTAGGAAGAGTGGAAGTGTTTTATTGTTTTATGACTTTCAGAAGCTGCAACAGATCTTAGCAAAGCTCTATGTGTGTATTATTGACATAAGTGTGTGAGATTATGGGTCACTTGCTAGGAAAGGGTGTAGTATGGGAACCAGAACTCAGATGATCTAATGTACGTGATGTCATTCTGTAATCCAAGGCAAAAATGATGTTTTAATAATGGATGAGACCGAAGTCTCAGAGCAGTCAGTTTTTGGAACCTTACAAAGAAGGACCCCTCACCTACTTCATCTTGCCTTGCTCTAGTAAGGGCCAGGGAACAGTAATTATTTAGATCAGTCAGGAAAACATAGTGAGATTAGTTAAGTACTGTTTTTCTGTATCTGTGTAAATCTATTCATCTGTGTTATTTTAATATTTCCTGTAATTGAAACTCTGGTGTTTATTGTAACTACATAGTCTGTGTTTTCATGTGCTTTTATTATTTATTATTAAATGTGTTTAAACTTTTCATTGTGGCTGGTCCTTTAGAGAATACTTTAACCTTTGAGAGGACTTATATTTATTTGGTGACTCTGTGGCCACTCCTGAAAGCCTTACTGTATTCGTCAAACACTATCATTTGTATTAATATTAATTTCACTCAGTATAATTGGGTATCCTTGTAAGAGCCTTGGAGAAGTTGACTTTAGAGTGTCTGGTGGCAGTGTAACTACCTTATAGTCTGGGCAGAAGGGGGCATAGCTAGTAACTCTGCGCCAGCCTTTCTCATGTGTGTGTGTGTGTGTGTGTGTGTGTGTGTGTGTGTGTGTGTGTGTGTGTGTGTGTTTTTGCATGTGTGTGTGTGTGTGTACATGTGTACAAATCAAATCTCCAAGAGTGTGTGTGTCAGCTGCTTGGAGCAGGGACATGAAACACTGGTTTCACAGAGAGGGTGCTAGAGGACTTGGCTTGGACACTCGACTGAGGACTCAACTCTACAGCTGTGCCAGTGGGGAGTCTTACTGGGGCCCTGGAGAGAGAGAGAGAGAGAGAGAGAGAGAGAAAGAGAGAAAGAGATAAATCCAGACCCTGAACTGAGTGTGTTCCCTGTGTGCTCTTAAGGGAAATTGTGCTTGATGCAGACAGCTGCATCTGAAAATACTGTGTGTATCTATTGTTGTTCCAAGTGAATTTTCCTCTCCAGTGTCAGTGGTGAGGATTCAGGCTCCTTCATTACTGGCCCAGAGCGAGGTGTCAGAGTCTGCTTGGAGTATAAAAATACCTATGTAAGCACTTCCAGAACATGTACAGTGACTTAAAACATATTAGAGTTCAAAAGTTACATACAGTACTAAGAAAAAAAAGTAAAAGTGTTTACACGCATGCAAAATAAATTCAACAAATACATTTCTACACTATATAAAGGAGATAATCCCAAGGCACATATCACTATCCAAGTCTACAGTGCTGTAGGTCGTGAGAAAAACTGTCTATTAGTAGATTTGTAAGAGACAGAGAGCAGAGATGGCTGTTGCAGAAGTATTAGAGGAGTAAAAGAGGAGGGGAAGATAGGGTTAAGTTGGGAGATTCCATAAGCATAATCATGGTTCACAAAGGGTATCCTTTAGAGTGTTTTAAAAGAGTTAGAGTTTCGAATCAGTCTTACACTAAGTGGTAGTTTATCCCAGGCATTTGCCACTGAGTAGCTGTAGAGGAGCATGCTAATATTTTGTTGGGCATATATACTTGCAGAACATGCTGTTGGAAGGTATGGAGGGCATGGTTAGGAGTGTAGGGATGGATGAGGGAAGAGAAAGAGGGGCAGGAGGAGGCTTCATGCAAGACAGAATGAGTCATAAGAATCTGGGGGTAGTAGGATCTGATGATGAAATTCCAGCTACTGCAGGTTTTTCAAGGCTATGCAGTGGTGAGGCTGGTAAGGGTGGTTAGAGGCAAGTCTTGCAATTTTATTATAGGCGAGTTCCAATTAAGACAGAAGGTTGGACTGGAGGTGTGTAAGAATAGGGGCTGCATAGAGTAGGATGAGGAGTAGGAAAGCTTGTGCCAAGGAGACCCTAGAAGCATTTGTGAGACATTTTTTATGCCTGTATAGCAAGCCTAACTTTCGATGAGTCTTTTTAAATCACTTCTGGGTATGCAGATCGAATTTTAGCTGGTCATCGATAATAGCTGCTAGAAGTTTTGTGCGAGGTTCAGCAGACATGATAGTGTTGTTTAGGGAGGGAGACAGTAAAGGTAAGTTTATGATGTTGTAGAGATTTAGGGAGGAATAGGAGAAGTTTAGTTTTCTTAGGGTTAAGTAGAGTATAGTTGTAAGTTAGCCATTTTTCGATTGAGTGCAGAGGCTCTTGGGTGAGGGCGTGAAGATGGGAGATATTGTCAGAGCAGGATATGATTGTGGAATCATCAGCATATTATATAACTGAAGAGACTGGAGTGGAAGAGTGGAGGTCATTAATAAAGATATTAAATAATAGGCATCCAAGGATGGAACCTTGGGATACCCCTGTCTGTATAGGTAAGAAGGGAGAAAATGTAACTGCTTGGAATCTGTTGGAGAGGTAGCTGGAGAACCAAGAAAGTGCAGAGTTGGAGAGATTAAAGCTAGTTAGTTTGGATAGAAATAGTCTGGGGGAAACAGTGTTGAAGGCTTTGGCAAAATCCAGAAATAGACAGGAGACTTGTTGTTGTCACGAGAATTTGCTACAGAGTTTGTGAAGGATGTCAGAGCAGTAGCTGTACTATATTTTGGGAGAAAACTATGCTGTGCAGGGGTAAGGAAATTTTCTAGCAGAAGGATATCAAGGAGGTGTTTATGAATGCATTTTTCTAGAATATTTGACAGGGGAGATAGAATGGCAATCAATAATTAACAATTACGAGGTCAGTTGAGATGCCACTTTTGTGTAACGTTATGACATAACGTTTCTTCCAGATGTCAGGTACAATGTTTTCCTTGATGGATCTCTTTACTAATATGGAGAAGGGGTAAGTGATAGAATTGGCAGCAATTTTTAGGAATTGAGGAGGAAGGTTGTTGACTGATGGAGAACATGTTTTAAGTTTGCTAAGAAGTGATTTGATATAGGTTGCAGGGACGGGTTTAGAAGAGAGAGTCTGAGTAGATGAAGGGGAAGTGGGGTAGGTAATAGTGCCATTTTTGGTTAGACTATGGATATAGTCAATGAAGAAGGAATTTAGAAAGGTAGCAATATCAGTGGAAAGGGTCTATATTAATTCCGCGAAAGACATATTCATGGAATAAATCTTCCGCGAACAACATCCACGAAAATCACTTCAGCGAACCACAGAATTTTTCCCACGGTTTGTAAACACTTGGCCATCACCTCAACTTTGCCCTTTTCCCCAATGTAGTGCGATCTCAGAGTTGGTATATATAGTGAGAGGGGGTGTGGGTGGCAAGGCCCCCCCCCTTGGGTAGATTTGATTTAGTCCATTGTGTGTTCCTGAAGGTTGGTGGGCAAGTGTTTACGAACTGTGTGAAAAATTCCGCAGTTTTCTGAAGTGAATTTTGATGGTTGTTGTTCACAGAAGTCATATTCGATGACTATGTCTTTCACATAATTAATGTAGACCCCGGTGGAAGAGCTATTAGGGACTGGGTTGGGCGATGAGGGGCTTCCAGGATGTAGCAACTTATTAATAGATTGCTAGAATTTTTGGGGGTTGGAGTGGGGATTGCTTAGGGGTTTTTGAAAAAAGTTTTGCTTGTTGAGGGTGATCTTTTTTTTTTCGGTTAGATTACAGAGCTGTCTATAGGTTTGAAGATCAGTGGAAGATCTGTATTTTTTCCACACACAGTCTCTCTTGTTCATAAGAGTTTGGGTGGCTTTTGTTAACCAGGGAGCAAAATGACTTTTGATTCTTATTTTCCTGATGGGGGCAGGGAGTTACGTGTGTCTAGAATGATATTGTTAAATGTCACAACTGCATCCTCCAAGGGGAGGTTATAGAGGAAGGACCAGTTAGTTGAGCAGAGCAAGTGGTTGAAGGTGAATAGGGTTAAAATTAGGGTGTTTATGGCTGCCCCTGTATTGCTGGAGTTTGTGTAGTTGGGGAGAGTGTCTAAGTATGAAGGTGGGATGGTGGCCACTTAGGATATCAAGTAGGGTGGAGGGGTTGTGATAGAGGTTAGGACTGGAGGTTTTAAACATTATTTCAATGTCTCACTGCTATTTTTCTGCTGTTTTAAACATTCCCTAGTGTCTCTCGCTGAAACTAGGGTAGCTAATAGATGTAGCATAGTCCAGATCCAGACCTGTTGCTTCTGGAACTGTTTGTAGTGGGCTTTGTTCTGTTTTTCAGGCCATTATCTGCACCTTGAGAGAATTATGCTGTTTGGGACCTGACTGATAAAGGGAGGCCTATGTAAGGCTTAGAATAAACATCCCTATTGGTCCTTTTGAATCTTGTTAGAGTTTTTTAGCTTTGGGTATTTAGGCCCTGCATTTGAGCAAGTTTCTGCTTGTTTGCATGTTGCACAGCACTGCACACCACCTCACAATTGTATGCCAAGGCTGCATAGCTAAATTAAACAAATTCTCCCCTAAAACCCAGGTAAAAATATTAATTCACTGAACTCCTCTGTTATCATTTCTGAAAAGCCACCCCTAGTGACAACAGTCTTCAACCAAGCAGTACGGACAGTTGGACTACCCCTTTTTCTCCTGCCAACCTTGTTGACTTGGATCTCTTGAGGCAGTGTAGCAAATGCTTCATGTACACATGCTAATAACACAATCTAGTATAGAGTGTGACAGATGTAGTTATACCAAGGATTTAGAATCCATGCTCTATGTCTGTCCCTCTAAACAGTAACAAGGAGAAGGTTGTCTACTAACCCACTGCTACATATTCACGTAGCACCACTACTCACAGACATACCACTACTCATAGACATACCACTACTCATACACATACCACTACTCATAGACATACTACTATTCATACACATACCACGACTCATACACATACCACTACTCATACACATACCACTACTCATAGACATAGCACCCACTGCTACATATTCATGTAGCACCACTATTCATACACATACCACTACTCATACACATACCACTACTCATAGACATACCACTACTCATACACATACCACTACTCATAGACATACCACTACTCATACACATACCACTACTCATAGACATAACACCCACCACTACATATTCACGTAGCACCACTACTCATACACATACCACTACTCACAGACATACCACTACTCATACACATACCACTACTCATACACATAGCACTACTCATACACATACCACTACTCATACACAGAGTACCACTACTCATACAAATAGCATTACTCATACACATACTGCTACTCATACACATACCACTACTCATAGACATACCATTACTCACACACATACCACTACGCATGCACATACCGCTACTCATACATACACCACTACTCATACACATAGTACCACTACACATACACATACCACTACTCATACACATACCACTACTCATAGACATACCACTACTCATACACATACCACTACTCATACGCATACCACTACTCAAAGACATACCACTACTCATACACATACCACTACTCACACATATAGCACATACATCAAACACATAAATCCACAAACATGGAAGTTCTCTTGAGAAACTTACTGAAACTCCAAAGACCTCCAAACGCAAGATTGCTATATCTAACACAGTCTCCACAGCACCCACAACACATAGCAATACCAGTGTCTCACCCACCAAGCCCATAAGGTGTATCACTCATAAAACAAGTTTTCTTGTCATTAGGCACTCAATAGTAAGACACACAGTTGTTCCACTCACCAGGTTGGACAAGGTGAAAGTCACAGTCAGCTGCCTGTCCAGTGCCGGTATTCATCAAACTATGCATGCACTCAGAACTCTCAGCAACAAGCGCCGTTATGACTCTGTCATAGTTCATGCTGGTGTGAATGATCTGAGATGTACCTCGCTGGACTATATGAAGAGTGACATGTCCAACTCTCTGAGTATGTGTCCTGGGCAGATATGTCCCTAGCCCTGAGCAGCATACTACCCACACCTAGAATGATGCCACAGTATAAACAAAAAACTGATTTCAATAATTGGCTTAGTTTTTGGTGTCATTCAAAGCCAATTCAAGTTCCTGTCTGCCTGGGATGCCATGGTCGATAAACCTCGCTGCTTTGCCAGAGACAGTTTGCACCTGACACCCCTAGGCTTTCAGCTGCTGGCAAAGGCTCTTGCCTCTCCCATAGTGCCTTTTTTAGAGAAGGTCTCGAAAATAACATTACAGACATGAAATTAACCAATCAGAACAAAGTAAGAGTCATGCTTCTTGGAGTTATCTTCTTGCTTGGAGCTTAAACCAAAAACTGCACTCTGTGGAAGCACTTCTATCATTAGAAGATGTAGATGTCTGTGCAATTACAGAAACCTGGTTTATGGCCTCAGAGAGTATCCCGGCCCTCCAGTCCTGCAAGGCTACAGTGCCTTCCACACCTTTAGACTGCAAAATGAATGTGTGAAAACCAAAGGAGGCAATGTTTCAATCTATATTAGAGATAAAGTCACCTCACATCTAGTTAGACTGGGCAACTCCATGGAGTTACTTCAGGTCCAGATTATGGTGGATAAGACCTCCATTCAAGTCCTAGCCAGTTATAGATCCTCCTCCATGAGTCATGACACCCAAGAAGCCTACTTAACCACACTGAAGGCAATCCAAATTTTACTGAGCACACTGGTTATGGGGGATTTCAATTATCCCACCATCTACTGGGAAACCTACACTAGCCCAGACTCACTATCACAAAAGTTCCTTGACTTCGTGAACTCAAATGCTCTGGAACAAATTGTCCATACCTCAACAAGAGGAACAAACATTCTAAATCTGGTCCTCACCAACATGTCAAACAGGTGCACTGCTGCAACTGTTGGACCCTCATTTGTTAAAACTGACCACAAATCAGTCACCTTCGAACTGACACTAACACCAGACCTCACAAAGGGTGAAATCAGACTATACAACTTCATCAAGGCAAACTACATCCTCTTAGGTGAAGGTATAAATGTATTCCAAGCCCCACCCCAATCTGAAAGTGGTAACTAACCAAAGCTTGCACTAAAGTCCTGTACAATCACTTGCATAAGTGTATAAACTCACCTGTACCAGAAAGAATCAATGCCAGAGCCCCAAGCAAAACCAAGCTGCCATGGTGGACATCCAGCATCAACAAACTCTACAATAATTGCAGAAAGTTGCTATCCAAGAAAACAAAGGCGAGGCACCAACAATGGAAATCACCCTCCTCAGCCTCAACAGGCAAATAAGACTATTTGTGAAATCCTCCAAGAGCTCCTTTGAGCAAAACCTAGAAAGTACTGCCAAGGATAACCATAAGGCCTTTTACAGCTGTGTACATAACCTAAAGGGTAGGACCCAAGCATGTGCAGAACTAGTGGCCAATGGTATCTCACACACTGACCCCACAGAGATAGCAGACTTGCTAGCAAATAGATTTGGAGAAAATTTCACTCCCTTATCCCCTCCTAACTTACAACAAGCCCTCCCTCAAACTTACCCACCACCTTACATATCTGAAGAACAGGTTCTCAAAGCCATGTCCAAGGCAAAAACACAGCCTCTATGGGACCAGATGATATCCCAGGCTGTCTTCTAAACAGATTAAAACATGAACTAGCATCACAACTAAGTACCCTTTTCAATCATAGCCTAACTATAGGCTTTTCCCCTGCAGAATGGGGAACAGCTACAGTTATTCCCCTGTACAAAGGTGGCCTAGAAACAGATCTGGGAAATTATATGCCCATAAGCCTGACCAGTCTCATCTGTAAGGCCATGGAACGTATCATTATGGACTTCATAAATAAAGAACATAGGTGACCTCCAAACTCTGGATCCTACCCAATTCAGCTTCATGAAGGGCAGATCCTGCCTGTTAAATCTGGTGGATTTCTTTGAAAGTGTGACCAAGGCCATTGATGATGGCAAATATGTGCACACAGCATACCTCAACTTGGCAAAAGCTTTCAACACAATCCCACATTCAGGCATTATTGATAAACTTAGCAAACTGAATGTAAACCCCTTCGTTGTAAGATGGGCTGCCAACTCGCTCACAAACTGGACACACACTATCAAAGTGTGTGACAACACATCAACCAGCAGACCTGTTACCAGCAGAGTGCCACAGGGGTCAGTGCTGGGCCCCCTACTGTTTGGTATATACTTCTCAGAAGTTCAGGTCAAAACTAAGGGGTGGTGGCTGAACACGTTTGCAAACTACTGCAAACTAGGTGCAATCATTGAATCCTCAAATGATGTCAATATACTCCAGGAGGGTCTCACACAGACCAACCACTGGTGTATTAGTCACGGTCTCAAACTGAATGCAAAGAAATGCATTATCATTCCCTTTGGCGCAAACAATGTTCCTTCATACTGTCAAATCAACAACAATACCCTAAGTACCCATGAAGTGGTAAGGGACCTGTGATCACAGGTTGACTGTGACCTTAACTTCAACCACCACATGTCTACCATAGTAAGGAAAGCTTTCCACATAGGACACTTGATTAGTAAAGGTATTGCTTCAAGAGTAAAAGAGGTTATAACCCCCCTATACTCAGCACTTATCCAGCCCATAATTGAGTATAATGCCCCATTCAGTATATACTATACGAAGCACATGCGGCAGTTACAGAGACCTCAGAGGTATCTAACAAGGAAGATCAAGGGCCTCCAGCATGTGCCTTACAAGGACCAACTAAAATCCCTGTCCTTATGCTCTGTATCATATAGATTTCTCAAGAGAGACTTGTGCCTGGCCTACAGAGCAATCCAAGACCCAAACCTAATGAACTTACTGCATACCCATAAATCAAATGGGTATAGGGCTACTCATTTCAGGGACTTAAATATGGCTTGCAACTTAAACAGGACATGTTAGAGGGATATATTTATCTCCCAGCGACTGCTGTGTCTTTGGTACAGGCTACCAATTCATGTGAAACAAAGCACCTCTATGACACTGTTCAAGTGGAACCTGGATGAGTGGATGGGTCACCGTAAATTCATACCGGGGATAGTGCCCACAACCCTCCTGGAAATGGGCAGTCATCACTAAATGCAATCTTGGGTATTGACTTCTGAGCACGTCTATGGTATTACCTCCGGGTAATAGCCTAGTAATCAACAATGATCCTATGATCCTATGATTTCATCTCCTATCCTATCTGTTAGTAATTGAGCCTCATCTATCTCTAACCGTGACATATTTAATTTTTACATAAACATTTCCATTTGTACTTTTCTTGATTTTCATATTTCCCTGCTTTATACAGACTTTCATAGAATGTCTGAGATATTTCTAATACCTCTACAGGATCCCTAGTTATCTTCCTTGTAATAGGCTCCCTAAGACTGCTGACAGCTCTTTCTACTTTCTGTTGTTTGAGTTGTGCTAAAAGTTTTTGTGCTCTAGAGTTATTATCAACAAACAGTTGCTTAACAGCAGTCTTTCTAAACTCGTGCATGTTATCGAGGTAATCCCTTATTTTCTGTTTAGCTTAACGTAGTTGATCCTCTTCTTTTTTTTAAAGAAGAAACATTTTTATTAAATTATGATGGCTGCCAAAAAAAGCAATTACTAGAAAATGGAAATCAAAGTCTAAACCAACTTTACTGGAAGCAGTAAATATAGTAACAGAGATAGAACAACTGAAACTGAGATCTTTAGAAAAGGGAAGGAGCAAATTCCATAGAAAAAATGGGAATTGTGGGATCAATACATGCAGAGGAGGAACAAGGTTTAAAAGAAGGCAGGATCTGAATGAGCTGTATAATGTTTGACTGACAATGACAGGATATGTTAACAGTGATGTATAATGCTGGCAGCTGCAGATGTATCACATGGTTTGTAAGGTATAATGTTTGCAACTGAGATTGAGTCGCTATGGTTAGTCATTCTTGTTCTGTGAGACCCCCCCCCCCCCATTCTGCAATACTTTAACATGTGTCAGTCCCTCTAAATAATTCTTGTTACTTCTTAACCACAGCTTTCTTTCTTTTATTTCCACCCTATTTTTAAACTCCACCTTAATTTTATCCCACTCCCTGGCTATATTTTCAGAAGAAATTTCTATCCTCTCTAACAGCTCCTGAATAATCTCCACTACCCATTTTTTAAATTCCTCTCTTTTAAACAGAGACATGGGAAAGTACCAGTGTTTCAATTTTATTTCATTTATTTCATTAGCCTGTGTTTTTATTTTAGTTATTATTGACACATGATCTGAAATAGTTATTAGGCGCATATCAAGACCTTCAATTAAATTCACACGTTCCGGTGAAATGTAAACTCTGTGTAGCCTAGCCCAGTTTTGTAACTTGGGGAATAATATGTAAATACACACTAAACTCCTATTACTGAATTCTCATCTTCCATGCCAAATATTTTCATAAATTTCTTTAAAAATCTGCCCTCCTTTGTTATATTTCCCTTTCTGGACCCCCCCAGACACATCTTCACTGTTGCAAATCAAATTCCATTCCCCAACTGTAAGTCATATTCCTTGCTGAAAGCTGATTATTTCTCTCAAAAATGTCTTTAGCTCTATTATAGCAGTTTTTGGTGGAATATAAATACATGCCAGTGTAATCGTCATCCCTTGCTAGTAGCCCTCGGCACTACAAATCTGCCGTTGTTATCTTTTATATTCTCTTCTATCACGATTGGAAAATGAGAGTGAAATAATCTGCATATTATACTAACGGGTGGCTGCTGCGTGGATGTCTAAAGGGTGTTGGTGAAAATGTTAAAGAGGAAGGGACCAAGGATACACCCTTGTGGTACAACGGTGGTGACTTGGAGTTAAGGAGAGAAAGTGGAGTGCTATCTTACTGACCGATACCTATTGGGCTGCTAGCTTTTGGACCACAGAAGGGTGGGCTGAGAGACACCTAGTGAGGAAATTGGAAGCAGAAGTTTGCTGTGACAAACTGTGTTGGCATTAGACAAGTCCAGAAATAAGGAAAAGATTAGTTTGCCGTTATCTCTAGCTTTATCAGCGATATCTATATAAATTAGAAGGGTGGTGGTGATGCTGCGGTAGCGTTCTCACCTCACAGTTAGATGTTGCCTGTTCGATTCTCAGTTAAAGCGTCTTCTGTGTGGCGACATGCGTGAATGGGCGTTCCTTCGTTGAAGGTTGTGCGTTAGGCCCGGCAAGCCAGCACGTCAAAATCTACTGCCAATCATTAGCGGACCGGAGTTCCGCTGTGGCGACCCCTAACCGGGAAAGGCCAAAAGAAACAAATCTATATAAATCAGAAGGGCAGTACAAGTACTACAGAAAGGGCAGAAACTATATTATGTAGGGGATTGGAGTTCTTCCTGCAGGGGATAGTCTAGCAATTGTTTTTAAATACATTTAAATATTTTGGTGAGGGGAGATAAGATTGCTGTAGCTCTAAACTTATTAATGTCTGTTGAATTTCCTTCTTTGTGCAGAGGGATAATGTGTGTCTCTTTCCAGAGAGAGGGAACATGGGATTCCTGGACTGACATATTTATAAGGATTGAGACAGGATAGATAATGCTATTCACTGTTATTTTTAAGTACTCACTTAGAAGATTATCAGCTGAAGAAGAGCACAGTTTAACTTTGTTTAAGAGTAGTTTTATATAGGATGTGGGCACAGGTTTGAAGGTGAAAGTGAATGTGGTGATATGTGGCTTTTGGGCATATCTCCCAGCCTCTAAGCGCAAGACTGGCAAAGGCTGACATAATGGGGTGACAAAGGCCCAAAAATTGGGACAGATTTTATGTATTGCTCTTATAAACTTAGAAGGTTGATAAAATAACAGAATTTGTCTTGGCATACATTTTTCTGAAAAATATGAAGTTTGAAACTCCAATGTATGTCATTATTTAATGACTTTAATCCTTAGATCATCCAGTGATTTGTCAGAAAACCACAGATTTTATGAGAAAGAAACCAAAAATCTGAAGTAAATATCTAGACATTCTGCAAAAATCTGGACAGTTGAGAGGTATGTTTGGCAGGGTTGGGATTAGATTTTGTGGAATCCTTGGTTAGAGATGCTATACTATCTATAAAATTAGAGTTGAACATTTTTTGCAGTTTCGAGTGGTGAATTGTCTTGAGAGGAGTTTGGGTTGAATCTTTGGCTGGGGAATAAAATTTCTTTAATGGATTTCCAAAATATTTTAGGTTTGTGTTTAGTATTATTCTGAAAATTATTATAGCATAGTTTCTTGTATTCATTTCCTTGCTTTTTAGTACAATTGCGAAACATTATAAAGTTTTCAAGCTATTGAGGGATTTTTTTTATACTTTTGCCATTCTTTTCATATTTTTTCTCTATCCTGCATTAGCATTTTAATGTTTTTGGATAACCAAATTCCATTATTTGTTTTCAGTCTTTTTCTTCTAGGAGGTGCTAGGCTATTTAAGATATTTAGGAAAGTTGTATTGAATTCATTTACAACATCATCTAAGCAGAGGACGTTTAGGAAGTTCCAGTTAATAGATGTAATGGACATTTCTGGGTTAAACTTAGAAAGGTTGTATGCTGTTTTATAAATTTGCTGTTTAACTGATCTGTGAGATGTCTGGTCTTATAGATTGGGAGATGATCATTGACAGAGTCTGACTTTGTACCTGTGGTGGTGTGTTTACTCGGATCCAGGCTAATAGAGAATTTGATGTCCTGCTGTGATGTGTGGGGCTATTAATTAGTTGTGTGAAACCATATAAGTTCATGCTAGATGTGGGAGAGTTAGCTTATGTCCAACCAACTGACATTTACATCACATAGCAGTATTTTTTCTTGTGGAAATGTTATGGATATCCAGTGTAGGATATCTTCCAGTATAGCTGTATTGTTGCGAGGAGGGATGTAAAGGACAGTAGTATATATTTGTTTATAATTGCTTATTGTCAGGAAAAAGATAAAAACACAAATCAGCACAGTGTTGTAAATAACAGCCAGACTCCAAATTACTTTAGCAGTTTCATTCATCTTTTAATACACTACGGACTTCTTCAGAATTTTCAGGAAAACAATAAAAAGCTCTGCTGAACTGAACTTTGGTATTGGTTTGCTGTAAGGGGAAATGTGGCAGGTGTTAGGAAATATTAAAGCAATTCCACCAGCTTTCCTCTTTATAAGATTATTATGGCTAATATTTTAGCCAGGAATTATAACTTCAGAGTTGTTTATGCTGGGTTTGAAGCAAGTTTCAGTTACAGTAAGAATGTCAGGCTTATGTTAGATAATCCAAGCATGTAGTTCAGCAGTTTTATTTCTTATACTACTAATATTTATTGCAGCAAAAATTAGATTACCAGGGTTGGGGAGTGGCTGTTGGGTTAGGGAACAGTGTGGGAGAGTATTCTCTTTTTGCTCATTGTGATAGGTGGGGCTAGGATTAGGGTGTATATGTCCCCCTAGAAGATTTTAGTATACTGAGGAATTATGCATACTTGTTTTTGGAAAGGATTCTTGTACTTCATTTTGTTTTGGTTTGAGATGCAGTGCAGGTAAATCAGTCTATATTTGGAATAAAGGTGAGGGGTAATATTAAATAGGTTTGGTGCAATGAGTGGAGAGTGTAAAGAAGAAGTATGGATAGATGTTTGGGACAGAGTTGGAGCAATCTTGAGACATATTCAGTCACAGTAGGATGAAAGATGGTACAGTAGAAGGAGAAGTATAGAGGATAAGCTGAAGACTAGCATAATTAAGTACAGGAAGCTGTATTTTATAGATGTCAGGTTGTGGGGAAGTAGCAATGAAGATGGAAACGAGAAGTTGCAAGGCAGTAAGATATTCAGTGAGGAAGGATTCTGAAAGCTGGTAAAGGATAGGTAAGGAGAGAAGTATTTTCTATAAAAATATAGTTAGGTTGTCCTGGTATCTTCTCTGCAATGTAAGGAATAGAGGGGTATGAAAGGACGGAGTATAATGATTTAGTCAAAATTAGAAGAAATGAAGGTTTATTTGGGAAAAGTAAAAGACAGAATGTAAAATAGATATGTACTATTAGGGAGGCTTGTTATTATGAATGGATATAGTGCAAGGCAGTATGAGAGAAACATAGTTGAGAATGTGGCTAAAATTAAATAGAGATAGGGAAGTAAGAAACAAGAAACAGAAGTGCATGTATAGAAGAAGTAAGGTCATTTGGGTAGGGTTTTGGAATAAGCGTCAGAAGTGAAATATGTGTGTAGGAAGTATAATGCTAGAGTAAGAGTGGGTGTATGGGTGTAGCTAGGCATACTCAGTGTGCTCAAATGAGTACATTTTTCTGAGCATCTCCTGAAAGGTTCAATACTTAAGAAGCACAGAATGTTTAGAACTGTGTAAGCCAATATTATAAAGTACAGGGATATACAAAGAATGCTTGTGTAAAAGGAATACACTTCTAAAAATAAATTTGCATAGGTATAAATGATAGATGAAAAATGACATGTCCTCTTCCTATATATCTCTTGGAGTAGCATTGAGGGTTGAGTAAATTTTTTACAATGATTGAGGAGCAGTGGGGAAATCAACATTAGGTCTGCATACAAAATGTAAATTTCTGGCTAGACATCTGAGTGGGTGGGAATTGGGGGTAGGCTAGGGGAGTAACACTGAACATAGCGGGCTACTCACCCTAAGGTCAAATTATAACTGAAAGCAATTAGTTATAGGCAGTACAAAGCAATTAACAAAGAATTAATAAAGAGATACAAAGTAAAAGAAGTTTTAATAATTTCCTGAGGGTAAATAACTGGCATATGCAGTATAGTTTACTGGGCAAGAAAAAGGTGAAAGTGTCCAGCTTAGTAAGAGGTCCTTAGAGTGCACGTTTTATTTCACAGAGACTTTTAATCACAGAGCAAGCATATATTTGACTAATTAATGTTAATACGCAGCAAGGTTCTTCATGACAAATATGCTTACATTATGCAGTGACAAAATTCTCAGTAGGAGTAGAGCCTTGTGGCAGACTTTCTGCAGTATCAAGGTCAGATGTAGTGACCATGGGCTCTGCTCTATGAAGGAAGATAGTGGTTGAGTGTAAGAGGAGACAACACTGATCACTGATTGTAACTTTGTATTAATACTATGTATGTGAATCTTAATGTGTTTACTTCAGCTGTTTTTACTAAACTGCACATATTTGCGCTCACTATCTCATTGGTCTACTTAGTTGTGGTATTTTACACTGTTAATTTCTTCTCGTCTATGCATTTTGTCTTATTGCTATGTAAATAACTACATGTATTGTATCTGTTGGGCAGATGTTGTGTATATGTTGTGGGAGGTAGCTGAAAAGAGTCCTGTACCAGTCCACTAGATCCAGTAAACAAAATAACATAAATAGGCCACTGAGATCCAAAACATGGCCTAAAGTCCTTTGAATTTCTTGCTCTAAAAATAATCCAAAGCTTTATGTAGACCCTTTCTAGTCTGGTTGAAACTGTTGGATGGCACTTTTGTTAAAGCTATATATGACTTCTGGATTTGCAACCTTCTTTGGATGGAATAAGATGTTTAGCAGAGGAAGGGATAGGAAAACTGGAGTGATAAGAAAGGGTACCTTATTAATGAGCTGATTCCTGTAGTCACATGTACAGGGTTCAATTCCTATTAATGAGCTGATTCCTGTAGTCACATGTACAGGGTTCAATTCCTATTAATGAGCTGATTCCTGTAGTCAAAGGTACAGGGTTCAATTCCTATTAATGAGCTGATTCCTGTAGTCAAATGTACAGGGTTCAATTCCTATTAATGAGCTGATTCCTGTAGTCAAAGGTACAGGGTTCAATTCCTATTAATGAGCTGATTCCTGTAGTCACATGTACAGGGTTCAATTCCTATTAATGAGCTGATTCCTGTAGTCAAAGGTACAGGGTTCAATTCCTATTAATGAGCTGATTCCTGTAGTCACATGTACAGGATTCAGTTCCTATTAATGAGCTGATTCCTGTAGTCAAAGGTACAGGGTTCAATTCCTATTAATGAGCTGATTCCTGTAGTCACATGTACAGGATTCAATTCCTATTAATGAGCTGATTCCTGTAGTCAAAGGTACAGGGTTCAATTCCTATTAATGAGCTGATTCCTGTAGTCAAAGGTACAGGGTTCAATTCCTATTAATGAGCTGATTCCTGTAGTCAAAGGTACAGGGTTCAATTCCTATTAATGAGCTGATTCCTGTAGTCAAAGGTACAGGGTTCAATTCCTATTAATGAGCTGATTCCTGTAGTCAATGGTACAGGGTTCAGTTCCTATTAATGAGCTGATTCCTGTAGTCACATGTACAGGATTCAATTCCTATTAATGAGCTGATTCCTGTAGTCACATGTACAGGGTTCAATTCCTATTAATGAGCTGATTCCTGTAGTCAAAGGTACAGGGTTCAATTCCTATTAATGAGCTGATTCCTGTAGTCAAAGGTACAGGGTTCAATTCCTATTAATGAGCTGATTCCTGTAGTCACATGTACAGGGTTCAATTCCTATTAATGAGCTGATTCCTGTAGTCACATGTACAGGGTTCAATTCCTATTAATGAGCTGATTCCTGTAGTCACATGTACAGGATTCAATTCCTATTAATGAGCTGATTCCTGTAGTCACATGTACAGGGTTCAATTCCTATTAATGAGCTGATTCCTGTAGTCAAATGTACAGGGTTCAATTCCTATTAATGAGCTGATTCCTGTAGTCAAATGTACAGGGTTCAATTCCTATTAATGAGCTGATTCCTGTAGTCACATGTACAGGGTTCAATTCCTATTAATGAGCTGATTCCTGTAGTCAAAGGTACAGGGTTCAATTCCTATTAATGAGCTGATTCCTGTAGTCACATGTACAGGGTTCAATTCCTATTAATGAGCTGATTCCTGTAGTCAAAGGTACAGGGTTCAATTCCTATTAATGAGATGATTCCTGTAGTCACATGTACAGGATTCAATTCCTATTAATGAGCTGATTCCTGTAGTCAAATGTACAGGGTTCAGTTCCTATTAATGAGCTGATTCCTGTAGTCAAATGTACAGGGTTCAATTCCTATTAATGAGCTGATTCCCGTACAGGATTCAATTCCTTTCACCTCCATTTGCTTAGTATGTGACTTTGAGCAAGTCACTTAACAAGACAGTGCTCCCAGGTCAGCCCTGAAATGGGACATGTCGAGTGGGACATGTCCAGTAAGCAAATGAATACGAAAAATACAATTAAAAAAAAACTGGAACTAACATCCGTCATCCACAAGTCCACAGTTATTCATTTCCACACAAATAGATGGAGGAACATATGACCCCTGACTGCATCCAGATGCCAGTAGTCTGACAAGGCCACAGGGCTGCTGTTGACCACCCACGGGGAGACCTCAGTTATCTGTAAACTGCAGGAAAACCTCTGCATCTGAGCCTCAACTTCTCTGGAAATTACCTTGGATGTTAGAGTTCTTCCTAGATGGCTGTTTGTGTTGTTGTTATCTATACTTAACAACATTTGGTGGGATTCCAGCAACAGCAAACAGGCAATTCACTGGGGAAGAGGTCTGTGAGATAACAAAGAACAAAATTCCATAAACTATAATCCACAGAACCAACCACGACAGCAGCAAGTAATGAAAAAGCAGCTTTAATTAAAAATAACATAAAAAAGGTGAGTGCTTTCATGCCCAACTGAGCACTTCTTCAGAGCAAAAAAAGGATTAAAAACAGCTGCCTTAAATA
Organism: Protopterus annectens; assembly: GCF_019279795.1. Taxonomy (NCBI): domain Eukaryota; kingdom Metazoa; phylum Chordata; order Ceratodontiformes; family Protopteridae; genus Protopterus; species Protopterus annectens. Next base: position 100,277,880 of record NC_056746.1, read on the forward strand.
CCCAGTACTTCAAATAATCTCAATCACACAATCAATTATTTAAATAAATCATGAGTCCTGAGAACAGGCTTTAAAGGTACATAGCCATTTAATCCTGGATGTGCATCTGCTTGAAACCTGATTATCCATTTAGTCTCACACTGTTCTGTAAAGTTTTTGATGTCTCCCAAATGCTGCCTGGGGGCAATGCTCTCAAACACTCTAAACTTAAATTCGTGTACAACTCCCTCTTCCTGTACATGTCTTCTTAGTGCATTCCTTAAATCTTTATTCCTAATGGCTAACATATGTTCTCTAACTTTATCCTTTAACAATCTGTTGGTCTTACCTATATAACACCATGTACATGCTTGGTAGCAAGCAAAATAAACAACATTGCCAGTAGAGCAATTGGCATTGACCCTAAAGTCAAACTCCTGATTAGTCACAGGATGTATGAATGTATTGCTGCTATCTATAAACTGACAAAAACTACATCCACCACATGGTGTTGTCCCCCTCTGTATCTGCCCTCCTACCTTCTGTTTCTTGACATAGCATAACAGTCTCTTCAGAGATTGTTTATTCTTGAAGACAAATCATGGATGTTAACCTACAATACTTCCTATCTTAATAGCTGATAATAAAACTGACCAGTTCTTTTGCATTATGTTGCAAAAAATATCAACAGTGCTTGTGTAATGCATCAAGAAATTGATCCTGTTACTATCTCCATTGTTGACAATCTGGCTATGGCTAACAGTAGTACCTCTATCTGAGTAATAAGGTCGAGCTAAGGTCTTCGTTAAAGTTCTCACCTCCCTGGCCATACTATCCACTTCGCCTTCCCTATATCCTCTGTCTTTAAACTCCTGTGTTAGAATACTCAAACAAGATTCAAATGCATTACCCTTGCTATTCAGTCTTGAGACTCTCATGCCATGACCTTTCAACACATTCCTGAACACCCTGGAAGGATGCATACTTTCTCTCCTCAATGTTGTATTTACATGACAGGGTTTCCTATAAAGTCTAGTGGCTATCCTGTTCTCCTCTGATCTAAACACTTCTACATCTAAGAAGTCCATAGCAGATTTTGAACATTTATATGTGAACTTAAAAAAAGATGTCATACTGTGTAAGTAGTCAATAAACTCTGGGATTATGTCCTCATGTCCCACCCACAACAGAAAAACATCATCCAGAAATCTCTTAAAAAGTGTAATATATTCAGAAAATCTATTATCCTTCGACACATACGTCTGTTCCCAGTGTGACATAATCAAGTTTGCATAACTATTGGCACAGGGTGTGCCCATGGCAACACCCTGTTTCTGCCAATAATATGCTCCATTGAATAGGAACACATTATACTCTAATATCAAACTGACCAAAGAGCATGTCAGAGCTATCTCTACATCGCTAAAATCACTGCGTTCCTTGAGACAGTTGTACAAATACCTAAGACCTTCATCATTGGGTATGGATGTAAAAAGTGACTGCACATCCAGGGTTAAAAAACACAAACTCTCTAAGTCATCACATTGTTCTACACATAAAAAGAGATCTTTTAAAAATTGCTGGGTATCTCTTAGAATAGTCTTAGAAGAATTTACTAACGCCCTCAATTCTTTCTCAACATAAATTAAGAGAGACTCTGTTACCCACCCCCTACATGACACAATAGGCAGCATAGGGGGTCTACTCAAATGCTTATGTAACTTGGGTAAACCATTCAACATGGGTACCAAAGGCATGGTAACTTTAAAATAATTAAATAGATCCAATGTAATAATACATGCTGCTAAATAACTCTGCAAGGCTCCATGAACATTATTAGTAATATCATAAACTTTCTGTACTTCAGTAACACCATACACACTGTTGTCACTGAGCATTTCTAACATTAATTCAATATAAAACTCTTTATCTAAAATAACTAGCGAACTGCTCTTGTCTGTAGGGCAGAAAACTACTGTATCATCTGTTTGCAGATCACATAAAGCTTGCCATTCAGACCTATCTAAATTGTGAAATTTACCATGTGGAGGTCCAATAAGAAAGCACTGTCTGACATCCTTCTCACACATTCGACAGAAAATATCAACAGCTGGGTCGAATACAGGAACAAAACTGCTCGGCTTCTTCTACATACATTGAGTAGTCTGATTAAAAAACAACGACTTCAACATAACATTCCTAGCGAACAATTTAATGTCAAGAATTATATCAGTCAAAAGCATCTCAGTTGCAGGAATAAAAGTCAGCCATTTTTGCAAAAGTAAAAGTTCACTTTTTGTTAATATTCTATAAGATAAATTGTGGACTAACTGTTCGGTCGTACCCGACACATCTTCTTTATTGTCTGATGCTGATGCATTTCTGACACAGATTGTTGTAACTGCCATTTCCTCACTCGACTGCGTGAGCGTTGCTGAACTGGAGAGTCCATCTTCCTGATGGGTAAAGGTACAGAAAGAAAATCCATTTTTTAGCCCTTCTGTAGTGGTATTATTCTTCTTACAAGTGGCAGGTCTTGTTCTGATGATGTTTCTGCTTTAGCTTGGCTCACTACTACAGCTGTAGTCACTTCCAACATCATGGAAACACCAATAGGACCAAAAGAATCTGGAGATGGTGTATTGACAGCTAGGTCAACCAATCACTGCTCACCAGAAGAAGCAGTGGCTTGAGATTCAACTTTCAAAGTTGTTTCTGAAGATGAAAACATGTCCTGGGTTCGTGGCCATGAAAAAACATATCTGTTTCTAAAGTCACAGACATCTCTATCCAGTTTCTTCTTCTTTATAGTTAGTAAACGATTTTGGAAAGCCAGAACTCTGTCAATCAATTCTTCCATTACCTTAAGGTATATCTCTTTAGGTTCATTAGTTATTTTAGTTAAAGAGTTTTATGTTGAATTAATGTTAGAAATGCTCAGTGGCAAAAGTGTGTATGAAGTTATTGAAGTACAGAAAGTTTATATTAATTAATAACATTTATAGAGCCTTGCAGAGTTATTTAGCAGCATGTATGACTGTGTTGGATCTATTTAATTATTTAAAAGTTACCATGCCTTTGGTGCCCATGTTGAATGGTTTAGTCAAGTTACATAAGCATATAAGTAGACCCCCTATGCAGCATATTATGTCGGGTAGGGGGTGGGTAATGGAGTCTCTCTCAATTTATGTTGAGAAAGAATTGAGGGCGTTAGTAAATTCTTCTAAGACTATTCTAAGGGATACCCAGCAATTTTTAAAAGATCTCTTTTTATGTGTAGAACAATGTAATGACTTAGAGAGTTTGTGTTTTTCAACCCTGGATGTGCAGTCACTTTTTACATCCATACCCAATGATGAAGGTCTTAGGTATTTGTACAACTGTCTCAAGGAATGCAGTGATTTTAGCAATGTAAAGATAGCTCTGATATGCTCTTTGATCAGTTTGATATTAGAGTATAATGTGTTCCTATTCAATGGAGCATATTATTGGCAGAAACAGGGTGTTGCCATGGGCACACCCTGTGCCAATAGTTATGCAAACTTGATTATGTCACACTGGGAACAGATGTATGTGTCGAAGGATAATAGATTTTCTGAATATATTATATTTTTTAAGAGATTTGTGGATGATGTTTTTCTCCTGTGGGTGGGACCTGAGGGCATAATCCCAGAGTTTATTGACTACTTACACAGTATGACATCTTTTTTGAAGTTCACATATAAATGTTCAAAATCTGCTATGGACTTCTTAGATGTAGAAGTGTTTAGATCGGAGGACAACAGGATAGCCACTAGACTTTATAGGAAACCCTGTCGTGTAAATACAACATTGAGGAGAGAAAGTACACATCCTTCCAGGGTGTTTAGGAATGTGTTGAAAGGTCAGAGCATGAGAGTCTCAAGACTGAATAGCAAGGATAATGTGTTTGAATCTAGTCTGAGTATTCTAACACAGGAGTTTAAAGACAGAGTTTATAGGGAAGGTGAAGTAGAGAGTATGGCCAGGGAGTTGAGAACTTTAAGGAATACCTCAGCTCGACCTTATTACTCGGATAGAGGCACTATTGTTAGCCATAGCCAGATTGTCAACAATGGAGATAGTAACAGGGTCAATTTTTTGATGCATTAGACAAGCAATGTTGATATTTTTTGCAACATTGTGAAAAAGAACCTGCCAGTTTTATTATCAGATACTAAGGCAGGAAGTATTGTAGGTCAACATCCACAATTTGTCTTTACGAATAAACAATCTCTAAAGAGACTGTTATGCTATGGCAAGAAACAGAAGGTAGGAGGGCAGATAGATAGGGGGACAATGCCATATGGTGGATGTAATTTTTGTCAGTGTATAGATAGCAGCAATACATTCATGCATCATGTGACTAATCAGGAGTTTGACTTTAGGGTCAATGCCTCTTGCACTACTGGCAATGTATTTTATTTAGCTTGCTGCCAAGCATGTACATGTTTTTATATAGGTAAGACCAACAGATTGTTAAAGGATAGAGTTAGAGAACATCTACTAGCCATTAGGATTAAAGATTTAAGGAATGTGCTAGCAAGACATGTACAGGAAGAAGGAGGTGTACATGAATTAAATTTAGAGTGCTTGAGACCATTGTCCCCAGGCAACATTTGGGAGACATCAAAAAATTTACAGAACAGTGTGAGACTAAATGGATAATCAGGTTTCAAGCAGATGCACATCCAGGGTTAAATTGCTATGTACCTTTAAAGCCTGTTCTCAGGACTCATGATTTATTTAAATAATTGATCATGTGATTGAGATTATTTGAAGTACGGGTATTTAAGACAGCTGTTTTTAATCATTTTTGTTGGTCTGAAGAAGTGCTCAGTTGGACATGAAAGTGCTCACCTTTTTATGTTATTTTTAATTTAAGCTGATTTTTCATTACTTGCTGCTGTCGTG
>NC_056746.1:100305290-100307790 GCF_019279795.1 Protopterus annectens
AACCTAGCAACAAGGGCGCATAAACACTACATCCTGGCAATAACCAGATGTAGAATATATATATCCAACCAGATAATGCAGATGGACCTTGAAATCCATTCTTCCAAGACTAAACATTTCAACCCAGATCACCAGTGTTTCAGATAAACTTAGTATTATAATATAATTTCCGGGAAAGGTCATTATGGTATTAGTAGACCTGGGAGCTATCTCAATGGTCTCCCTTTTAAGTGGGGTTTTATTGATAATACTTCATTTAGACCCTTTTCCTTATGCGCAGCTAGCCTGCACATCCATCTTAGCTCAGCTTGCTCAGTAAGATTGGTTATATCGCCTAATCTTACACTGGGTTCCACTATTTGGAAGACTTGGAATAAGAATGTGTGCATTGGACCCTCTCTAAGTGTGTGCTTTGCTAAGGCACTGTATTCCTGCTTTCTAATCAAGCAATAGTTGTGGTCACGTATCCTTTCTCGTAGAGTTCTATTCGTTTTGCCCACATAAAATGAAAAACATACTACGCAATGGGCTACATAGACAATATTTCTGGTGTTACAGTCACTACTACAGTTAATAGTCCACAGATGGCCAGACACCGGATGTCTGTAGTAATGAGATTCATCTATGAATCTACATTGCTGGCATTTCCCGCATTTACTAGTTTTCTCGAAACCTGTTCTCTCATGGGTAGTAGTGCTTCTCGTGCCACATAACAGTCTTTTGAGATTCAACATGTTACTAAAAGTAAAGTTAGGGGTAGGACCTACTATCTTCATGATGTTACTTTTTGCAATGAGAATATTCCAATTCTTCTGAATTATAGACTGGAGTTGATGTATACCCTGACCATATGGTACAACAAAGCCCAATGGTCTATCCCCATGATCCTGATCTGATTTTCCTGTGTCACTTCGTCCACCGAAGAGATACGGCTTGGCCCTATTCTCCCTAAGATCATTCATCTCCCTGTATACTTTCTGAATCTCTTCATGTGTATAGGCACGTGTCTTAAGCCCATCACCAAGTTCATTCAACCCCATACGGTAGTCATCCTCTTTCGTAGATAGCCTCGAAATCCTCATGGCCTGACCCTTAATGATGTTCTTAAAAATGTGGGGAGGATGCATGCTGTCCCTGTGGAGGAATGAAGGTTTGTAACAGTTTTTCCGATGTACCTTGGTATTGATAGATCCTTCTCTTTTAAATAAGGTTACATCCAGGAAATCAATGCTAGTTACATCATAGTTCATGGTAAATTTCAAGAAGGAACTACTAGAATTCAGGTCTTGGTGAAAGGCCCGTAGCTGCTCAATATTCCCTTTCCATAAGAAGATAAGATCATCCACAAACCTTCTGTAGAATAAGATGTTAGGATTTTCTACAACATGGGCTTCTTCAAAGGTCGCCATGACTAAGTTGGCATAGCTGTTGGCACAGCTAGTGCCCATGGCGACCCCTTTCACTTGCTTGTAACATGTTCTTTTATATAGAAAGATGTTGTTATCCAAGACCATTTCCATGAACAACAATAGGAATTCAATTCTGCTCTCATTAAGTTCAGAGTGATTCCTAAGATATAGATGTAACATTCGAAGGCCCTCATCATTCGGGATGCACGTAAATAATGAAATTACATCCATGGTCACAAAGATTATGGAGTCAATCCTCCCCTCCTCTAAAGTACAAATTGATCTATGCAGCTCTTTAAGTAGATGCTCGGTGTCAAGAAGAATGTATGCTGACTTCTGCAGAGGTTCCTTCAGTTCATGATCCAAGAACATTGAGAGTGGCTCAGTGAGCCAACCAGCCCCTGCCACTATAGGTCTAAAAGGAGGTTGGAGAAGATTCTTATGGACCTTCGGTAACCCTGAGATGGTGGGGATGACAGGGTGATCAACCACTAAAAAGAGATGGAGGTCTTCATTTAAATGCCCCATGGCCTTACAATCTGACAAGGTCCTAGAGATTCTCACCTGCATGTTATCAACTATATCTGCAGGAACTTGCTCGTATGCTGCATCACTCAGCATATTCAACATTTCCGTATCATAATAAGAGGAATCCAGAATCACTACAGAACCTCCTTTATCCGCCGGACGTACTGTTATATTGTAATTACTTTTAAGACTATTTAATGCTTCAACCTGCATCTTGGTTAGATTATCAATCAAGGTAGACTCATGCAACTGCTGCATCCCATAGATATCCTTTTCTACAGCTTTCACAAATATATCCAAATTGGGATTAAACGGTGGTATAAAGACACTTCTTTTCTTAAATCGTGTGGGTTCATTCTTGTTACGATCAAGGTACATTAACTTCAACCCAACATTCCTTGCGAAGGATCTTAAGGCTAGAATGGATTGACTAGGGTCTATATGGGAGCTAGGTATGAATGACATACCCTTCTCCAAGACTTCTATTTCTGCTTCTGATAGCACATGACTAGATATATTATAAATCAGGCTGTTTGACCCCAAAGATTCTGAAGGGTTTGTTG
>NC_056746.1:100315290-100390290 GCF_019279795.1 Protopterus annectens
CCTTACACCTCACTACTATATATTAAGATTGCAGGCACTTTAGATGCAGGCCCTAGCAACCATGTGCCAGTCTTTCTCACATGGAGTCACTCTATGGTTCCCACATTTGCATAAATACCTCAAGGTCAAAACCTTTGTGGAATCTGATATTTGAACTATATCTGTAAATTCTCTCTAATGTGAATTGGTTCAATACCACAGCAGCTCTTAGCATATTTTTTCAACAAGATCTTATTGACTATCATTAACCTTTTAGCAGTCCTTAAATAATAAACAGTCTTGCACCTGATCACTTCTAGATGAGACCTGAACTAACGCTAACAATATTTCAGCATAAATTCCTGTGGGAAAATTATCACAGAAACTAACTGGTCACTTCACATAAAATATATATGACACATGGTGGTAGCACTAAGGTACTAATTAGAGGCAGAGAATAAATATTAATCTGAGATTAATGTAACTCAGAAAAAATTCTGTACCAACAGATTAGTGAATACAACTATCTGACACTCTCAGCAAAGCATCATGGTTTCTGTTCAAAATATAGGATTGTTACTGCTATGTATACACTGACAGATCATATTATTATCACTAGGGAAGAAGGCCTCCTATGTGTTGCCATTTTTTTAATCTAAAAAGAAAAACATTGTCATTAGTTTAACTCAGTTGCTGTTGGAAACACCCATAATTGTGTGTGGGGGGGTTCTGAAAATGTCTGCACTTACTTCAAAAACTGTTTTACAAATAGACCTTTCATCATTTTCCATTAGGAAACATTGTATTTATTTATGTATTTGTTTGTTTGTCTTTGTAGACCTGAAAGGTTTGACAATGCCCATTTTCAGCAGAGGCCTGGGAAGAAAAGCTCTAGCAGGAGCATTTAGGATATACTCATGACAATTTTTTTTTTTTTTTTTTGTAAAGATACATTTCATAGTTCTTAAGACATCTAGTTAAAAACAAGTAATTGTTCTGTAGCGACAATATAAAATATAAAACAGATAATTCTTCTTTGGTGACATTATGTATAATGTTAAATTCCAAGTATAAAACATTTAGTATGCAAACAGTTCACATGCAATACATGTGACAAACAGACATTTGTTATGACTTATAAGACATGGGTAAGGAGAGATCGGGTACAGATGTTAGGAATATATACAACTGAGGTAAGGGGTCTGTAAACATTAGCCTGTAGGTAGAAAATAATTAAAGCTAGAAGAGGGTGAGGGGGATTGTGTAACTGAGGAGCCAAGGATAGTGGGGTTAAGAATAATGGGGTACATAGTGATACAGAACCCAGTTGTAAGAGAGTGGTGTAGAGTATTTCAAGGAGATGAATACACTGAGAAGGTCAGAAAGCCATTGAAATGTAAAGTGGCGATTAAGATAGGAAGGTAACTGAAGGGGAGTGGTAGAAGCATCTGTTGTGTACAGAAGGAGACAGAAAATACAAAGCAGCAGAGGGTACGAGCTGACAATGGAAAATGGAGTTACCCAGGTGAGGAGCATGTGCACAACCACATGCCAGGCAAGGAGCATGTGCACGACCACGTGTGGTTTAGGTGTCATTAAAGGTGGACCCATGGAAGAAAAGAACGTTTTTTAAGTTCTATGTATTACACTGTGGTTATTGGTAATGGTTTATTTTTAAGGACGCATACTAATAAAAACAAACAAAAATAAAATAGATTTTCTGAGAGCAAAGGAATTTGTTAATTTGGAAAAAAGACAGAAGATTCACTTATGCATTGCAAAGCTTCCCACATTTGCTACTAGACACATCTGGAAAACTTGTGTAACCTGAAACCAAGAATCCTGTTTCTATTGTAACCAACACTAGTGAAAAAAAATGACCTGTACCTGTGCTGATTAAATTTGTCTGTTGCCACCCCACCTAGACATTCTGTTTAGGAAAGATGTCGACCTACTCAATTAAATGACTATGTTAGACAGCGGTGAAGCCCTTCCTTACTGGGGATAAAAGTAACAATGTACTCTGGTTTCACTGAAGGCCTGGCACTCTACCTGTATCTTCATATTAGAAAATGAGAATAGAGACTTGAAATGGTAAGCAAACATCTAGCTGGATATGAATATTTTAAAGTGAGAGTGCATAACGATTGAGGTTTTTCAGAATATACACTAATGAACCAAAGACCTGTCTGTGTTAGAAATGAGATATTTATACAATTTCTACTTGTAAGATTTAAAAGTGTGCGATTTAATGTCAAGTAAACAGTAAATTGCCACTGAATTCACCTTTACTTTTTGAAAATGGGCTGAAATGTTATAGGCTACTGTACAGGCCCCTTCCTTGTAAAAATGTTTTAATTTTGATAGACACTCATTCCAAGTAAATACATATATATCGCGTGAGCTCTGCTCCTTTGTGTGCAACCATTTAAAAACTGAGACAAAGTTTTACCACATGTGGTATTCTATTAATAGTATTGCCAGATCATTTATACTATTTCTTGGCCTAAGAAAGGGGATCTAAAAGGAGAACCAAGCTGGCTGCTTACAATATGCATTATGAAGATAAACAGGCTAGTGTGAAAATATATTTGATATTAAGCTCTCTCCCAAATTAATTTAGCTCAGTGATTCTGTGAGGCTGTTCCTGAAAGAAGTTTCTTACTGAGCCTCAAACACTGATTTTACTATTTCTGTTATTTTGTTTTGTTTTTGAAGTCTTGCTATCTTATAAAAGTTGTTGAGTTATTTTAACTTGGTTACAGTAATATATAACATTAAGCCCACTACACACAGGCGCTTCTTTTCAGGGGTAAGTCAGAATCAGTGTCTGGGAAAGTAACTTACTCGGAGTCACAAAGTCTCACGTAGAAACAGAGGAAATCAAACTCAGGACCTCAGGCTGAAGTTCATGCTTTATCAGCTTATAACCTTTAACACCCTTGTGCTAAATCACCACTTAGATGAAGCAAGGCGATTAAAGTAGACATTTTATATGTTCAGTAATGTGGAAAAATTCTTTCTTCAATATGTCACAGCTATATTTGCAGGATTATGAGAGGTTGAATGGAACTGCACAGGCACAGAGTAACACACCAAGTTATAGGTTGAATGCACACAGAAAAAGGCGGCTAGAATCAGCCATATGTGAAACAAACCTAAACAGCAACAGTCTTTTACACCTAGATGCAGTAGGTAGGCAGATGTAAAGATCAGCTACCTAGCTGCAGGCCGACTGTAGACATTCATCAGCTCAGTGCCATACAATTAACTAAGCAGTGGACATGTCTGTCTTAAACACATCCCAAATGTTTAACTAATAGTAACAGAAGTATTCATACAGACTTGGGGACTTTAGCAGTACACATGGGCACCATGTATGGCCTTCAGGGCACCATGTATGGCCTTCCTTTTGTATTCCACAATAGGAAAGTGATTCTTCAAACTTTGCTGGTCAGCTGTGCAGTAACTGACTTGGAACTGAACAGCAACCGTTTCTTCAAGCCACATGCAGATGTGGCAGTGTGAGAATAGAGGCCAGTTTAACATATGAGTAACCACAAACATATTGTGTGTGTGTTTGTGCATACGTGTGTATATGTTTGCGTATGGAATCATTCCGTACAGTGGAACATTCATAATATCGAGCATCTTTAATGCCGGCAGAAGTGATTGAGTAATCATATGATCACCTTTGCTGGCTGGAGGTTGCTGAACAGTGTGGTCACCTCACCCATGCAAAAAAAAAAAAAAAATGAGTTGCGTTTTTTTTTTGTTTCTGTATTTTGGGATAAATGTTTTGATGTTTACTGTTTTGGTACTTCAATATTTGAATTAGATGTATGTGTGTGTGTGTGTGTGTGTGTGTGTGTGTGTGTGTGTGTGTGTGTGTGTGTGTGTGTGTGTGTGTGAATTTAACAAAGGCCACGAAGCAACCACAAGTAGGAGACTCTGTATGATTATAAGTAAGCCAAGATAAAAACACAAATTCTCCAGCACCGCCAATAGTATATAAGCAAAAGCCATGCAATAAAAAGCTGGTCTTAATGGTTTAATAAAAATATTTAAAAGCAGTAACACAGAAAAAAACAAGTATCAGGATAAGCGCTTTCACCTTCATCAGATCCATAAAATAACCTATAATAACATTCTGAGTCAGGCAAAAATTAGAACTGATCAATTAAGGACTCATTCATAAGATAGAAGAGGTCACTTAAGGTTAATCATGTGTTAACTGAGGGGGTGGAGATAAAAACTAAAACTTCTATTTAAGGGGTAAAATAAAACATTTCAGAGCTTTACCAGAAAGGTTCATCCAGACTCTGCTACACTTTGCTGTGAAGGAAAGGTTAGTTTGCTGTTATTTTTTGTATTTCTGTATTGCCTTTCTATATTTTGAATACTGTGGTTTGTTTTCTTTACTTTGTGTTTTACTTGCATTCTGCTTTAACTGCATATTAAAACTTCAAAAGAGACCACAGCTCTCTCTCTCTTCTGAGTCAGGCAGAATACCACTGTCTTTATAGTTGCCTGCCTCTTATGTTAATCTGACCATATATCTCATTTCCTCTCTACTTTCACTGGCTTGTGTGAGTAATCACAAAATCATCATTTTTGAAATCCTTCCCCTTCAACTATTTAAATTTATTGGACATCCTACCGTATTCCATAGTACCAGAATACAAAAGTGACCACCCCTTTCAACCCATCTTGCTGTTTTAAAAATTGTAACTCTCCACTAAACCTTAACTTTTTAAACAGGTAAGACTTAAGTTACCTACTTTCACATCTAACTTCTCTAGTGCACACTGCAGTGTGCATTTTTTTTTCATCTTACCTTTAAGCATCCCTATGACTATCACTTGCTCTAATACCTGCTGGAAAGCACTAGGAAGCCTTAAACTGATACAAGCACTCAACTCTCCTTGTTAATAAGGACAAATTAATAGTAGGCACTAAACAGCCTATAATTGCAAAATACCTTGCTAAGGTAAGGGAAAACAGCTCCTGTACTTTACTACAAAAAAAAAAAAAAAGCACCAAACCAGGCATGTTCAGGGGTCAGCTTCTGGTGATTTCCCCTATCCACCTGGTGAATCTGGACATACTGGGGCAATGCAGCAATTGCCTCATGTACACAGACAACCCTCTCCTCCTACCACCCAACACTACAACCTGTGAGAGATGCACTTACATAGCCAAAATGGAAGGAAAGCTCTCTCCACCCAAGATTGTGCTAGACAGTCAAGAGGAGAAGGTTAACACCCACACTACACCTCAAGCAACACATAGCCCTTCTAAACCCACACCATCAACACCCACATATAGCAACACTAAATTCACATATGCAGAGGCCCTTAACTGTAACCTGCCAAAGCACCAAGGACCTCTGAAGCTGAAACGCAAACAAACACCAATCACAACCAAAGTGTCACATAGTTCACAACACCAGTGTGCCACCCAGCAACAGCCCCTAAGGCAAGACAATGTACCTAACACTTTAGTCATAGGTGACTCTATAGTCCGGCACACTGATGACCCTCTCACCAGGTTGAACAAGGAGAAAATTACAGTCAGCTGCATGTCGGGTGCCAGGATCTGCCACATAACGCATGCACTCAAGTCACTCCACAACAAGTACAGATATGACTCTGTCATTGTCCATGTTGGAGTGAATGACTTGAGATGTACCTCCCTGGACTACATGAAAAGAGACATGGAAGAGCTCTCGGATCATGTGGCCCAGGCAGGTATGACCCTAGCCCTGAGTAGCATCCTGCCTTTGCCCAGAATGATCACTTGTATCTCCTGCATCCACTATATTTTAAGTATGTTTTATTATGGTCTCAATTTTTCTTCTGTCAAAATCATTCTGGCAGCTGTTTATAATTTTCACCAAGGTGTCTTTTTAGCTTTTGCAATAAGTTTGCAAGACTTGAGGGGATGGATTTCTTTTGTCTCAAACAAGTCACCAATCTTCCCTTGGTATCTCCTCTTCGTTCCCAAAAAGCTTATACTTTTGCCTTTCATACGGGCTGTGTCTGAAGAGCTTACAAACCTCAGCTTTGGCTGGCTAAGATCTAGCTGTATTCATCTGGACGTATAAGAGAATTTAAGTACCTTTATCTGCACTTTTTTTCAAATAATACAATATTTAAATTGATTTTATTGTGTTGCATGAATATTAACTGAACTGGAAGTTTTGACTGTTCTTCAGTTAGTGCTTGCTTGAATTTTATCTGTTAGTAATTGCAGGTGTGGGGGTAGCTACATTCTTTGATTTCCTGTCCTTGCCTATTTAAGTGGTACAGTTTGAAATATTTTCTGCTTAAAAACCTCAGCTTTGGCCGGCTAAGATCTAGCTGTATTCAACTGGACGTATAAGAGAATTTAAGTACCTTTATCTGCACTTTTTTCAAATAATACAGTATTTAAATTGATTTTATTGTGTTGCATGAATATTAACTGAACTGGAAGTTTTGACTCTGTTCTTCAGTTACTTTTCCCACCCACCCTCCTTGTTTCTGTTTTGGTGTTAATCTTAGTGGCTTTGAAACTGCCCGCCCCTCTTGTAAATTTGTGTTTGGATACTCCTTCTGGGCCCATCTCATTTGCTCACTCAACTGAGTGCAGTGAGATCATATTCTGATTTCAGGCACTCCTACTGTGTACAAAGAGAGCATCTGGGAAAAAGAAAAAAAAATTAAGCTTGTTTCCTGCCTTTCCTGTTAAGTGGTCTAGACTGTTTGTAGGTTTCTGAGCCCCCAAGCCCTTCTGAGTTGGAGGGAAGCCTTCTAGCTTAGTTTTGTTTCTTATAACTAGCCAGTTTTCTAATTTCAGCACTCAAATCTGTTCCTTTGAACTCAGCACTTGTTCAGAACTCATTGTAAGCACTACATAAGCTGCAAATTACTACAGCACTCAACTTTCCTCACTTATCTAGTGGAAAGCAGTTTTTAGTACTTAACAAATAAGCACTTATCCAGGCATGTCTAAGGGTCAGCTCCCAGTGATTTCTCCTGTCTACCTGATGAATCTGGGCATCTTGGGGCAATGCAGCAATTGCCTCATGTACACAGACCACCCTCTCCTCCTACCACCCAACACTACAACCTGTGAGAGATGCACTTATATAGCCAAACTGGAAGCAAAGCTCTCTTCACCCAAGACTGGACTAGACAGTCAAGAGGAGAAGGTAAACACTTGCACCACACCACACTCATCACATAGTCCCTCAAAACCTACACCACCAAAACACACACATAGAAACACAAAACACACACCTACATTTGTGGAGGCTCTCAATAAAAACCTGCCCAAGCATCAGGGACATCCAAAGCATAAACGCAAGCAAACTCCACCTCCCAACACAACCCAAATGACACGTAGCCTACAAACTCAGTGTGCCACTCAACCACAGCCCATAAGGCATAACAACGTACCCAACACTCTAGTCATAGGTGACTCTATAGTCAGGCACACTGATGTTCCACTCACTAGACTAAACAAGGAGAAAGTTACTATTAGCTGCCTGTCAGGTGCCAGGATCCGCCACATAATGCATGCACTCAGGTCACTCCACAATAAGTACAAATATGACACTGTCATTGTCCATGTTGGTGTGAATGACCTGAGACTTACCTCCCTGGACTACATGAAAAGAGTCATGGAGGAGCTCTCCAATCTTGTATCCCAGGCAGATATGACCCTAACCCTGAGTAGCATCCTGCCATCACCCAGAATGATACCACAGTACAAGAACAAAATGATTGACTTCAACAATTGGCTAAGCTTCTAGTGTCATTCTAAGGGGATCCAGTATTTGTCTGCCTGGGATGACATGATCGACAGACCACGATGCTTTGCCAGAGATGGCCTGCACCTGTCGCCCTTAGGATTCTGGATACTGGCTAAGGCTCTTGTCACCCCTATAGTGCCTTTTTTAGGCAAGGTTCAAATGACAAATTCACCCCTGTAACAGGTACAAGCAAGCAAAATCTGAGGGTAATGCTACTCAATGCTAGAAGTCTAAACCTCAAAATGCACTCACTCGAGGCACTCCTTAAAATGGAGAACATTGACATCTGTGCAGTAACAGAGACCTGGTTCAAAGCTCCAGAGAGCACCCCTGCATTACCAAGCTACAATTCATACCACACCTTTCGGCCACCTAACCCAGAATGAAGCACTAAAGGTGGAGGCGTGTCCATATTCATTAAGGATATCCACACCTCCAGGCTAGTTGCACAGCATAATGCATCCAAGATTATCCAAGTGCAACTAACTCTGGGCAAGACCGCAATCCAAATTGTAGCTTGCTACAGACCCCCCCACCATGCCCCAGGATTCACACTCCTCATTTCTTGATACACTGGAAAGTATTGGGGTACAACCCAACACCCTAATAATGGGCAATTTCAACTACCGCACCATTAACTGGGAAAACTACTCATGTACCAACACTTTTGCTCAACGTTTTCTAGAATTCATAAATTCCAACGCCTTGGATCAACTTATTCACACCCCTACCAGGGGCAGCAATATCCTAGACCTGGTCATTACCAACATGGGAAACCGGTGTTCCACACCAGAGGTCAATTCCTCGTTGGTCAGATCCGACCACAAGCTAATCAGCCTAGACATCCACATCCCACCGCCACACCCAATTAGGGAAACCATCATAAAAAACTTCTCCAAAGCCAACTTCACACTTCTAAAGACAGAAGTGGCAAACTTCATGACACCCATGCAGACGGACAATAGAGGTATGACTGCCAAATCCTACACAAATGCACTTTATAAGCACTTACACAAGTGCATGGATCATGCTATCCCTAATAGAACCAGGATGTTATCCTCCAAAAAAAGGAAGCCAATCTGGTGGTCCTCTGCCATAAACAAACTCTACAACAGAAGAAAGAAATTGTTGCAAAAAAGAGTAAAATTCCATGATTGGAGGAACTCCCTGGTCAACCTCAGTAAGAAGCTGAGATCCCTCATAAAATCCTCCAAAGCTAGTTATGAAAACAAAATTGACACTGACTCTAAAGACAGCCACAAAGAATTCTATAGCTATGTCAAGAATAATAAATGGAAACACTCAGATCTGCTCTGAGTTACAGCACAATGGCACTAAATATACAGAACCAACTGATATTGCCAACATCCTAGCAGATAGGTTCAGTGCTAACTTTACCCCCCTCTCACCCCCTAGAGGGCCCATCTCTATACCGGAAGAATGCAAAGTTCCTATAATCACGGCTGCACAGGTAAAAAACACATTCTCCAAAGCCAAGAACACAGCATCCATGGGACCTGACAATATCCCAGGTTGTGCTCTACACAAACTACAGAATGAACTGGCACCCTACCTAAGTACCATGTTCAATCATAGCCTCACCTCAGGCTTTGTACCCACTGAATGGTGCACCGCGATGGTTATCCCACTCCACAAAGGGGGAGCCATGACGGACCCCGGTAACTACCACCCCATTAGCCTGACGAGCCTGGTCTGCAAGGCCATGGAATGTATCATTGTGGAACTCATAAACAAAGACATTGGTAATCTCCAAACTCTGGACCCTACCCAGTTTGGATTTGTAAAAGGCAGATCATGTCTCCTAAACCTGATTGACTTCTTTGAAGCAGTCACCAAAGCCATAGATGAGGGTAAAATGGTTCACACAGCTTATCTAGATCTCGCCAAGGCTTTCAACACCATCTCCCACTCTGGAATTATAGATAAGCTCACTAAACTAGATATAAATCCCTATGTCACAAGATGGGTTGCCAACTGGCTCATGGATAGAACCCACACTGTGAAAGCAGCGGATTCCAAATCCGATATCAGACCAGTGACAAGTGGAGTACCACAGGGTTCAGTCCTGGGTCCTCTCCTGTTTGGTATCTACTTCTCTGAAGTGCAGGCCAACACAGAAGGTCTTTGGCTAACAAAGTTTGCAGATGACTGCAAACTAGGAGCCATAATCGAAACTCCTAACGATGTGGAAAAACTACAAAAGGGCCTCACTGAGACAGATACCTGGTGTCAAAGCCATGGCCTGAAGCTCAGCGCCAAAAAGTGTATTGTCATCCCCTTTGGTAAAAACTCTGTACCCATGAACTACCACATAGCTGGTAGTCTACTTAATGCCAAAAATGTGATAAGAGACCTTGGGACACAGGTGGACAGTAGTCTCTCCTTTGATAATCACATCGCCACAGTGGTCAGGAAATCCTTCTACGTGGCTCATCTCATCACAAAAGGATTCTCATCCAGAAAAAGAGGTCATTGTTCCCCTCTACTCACCACTCATTAGACCCATTATAGAGTACAATGCCCCCTTTGGTATGTACCTCACAAGACAGCTACAACTGAAATATCTCACAAAGAGGATTACTGGCCTCAAACAGATGCCCTATGCAGACCGTCTCAAAAAACTACAGCTTTACTCCATCGCATATCGCCTACTCAGGGGTGATCCCTGCCTAACATACAAAGCTATGTCAAACCCAGAGCTGTTGAACATGCTCCACTTAAAGAAATCCCAATCCCTCTGAGCTACACGCTCTAGGGACCTAAACCTTGTCACCACAATAAACAGAACATGCTGGAAGGATAGATTCCTGTCCCAGAGACTTCCCATACTCTGGAACAGACTACCTATCTATGTCAAACAGAGCTCCTTATTAGCACTCTTCAAGAAAAATCTTGATGATTGGATGGGAAATGGGAAATTCACCCCGGGGATCACTTCTGTGGCTCTGCTCGACAGGGGCACAGGAAAATAATTTTCTTGGGTGGCGAAAGCCAGGGTACATTTTTTGGCTAGGCTTTATGGGCCCTAGGGCCGATAGCCTAGTACCTACCTATGAACCTATGAACGTATGAACCTATGATACCACAATATAAGGACAAAATGATTGACTTCAACAATTGACTAAGCTTCTGGTGTCATTCAAAGGTCATTCAAAGGGGATCCAGTATCTGTCTGCCTGGGATGACATGATTGACAGACCACTATGCTTTGCCAGAGATGGTCTGCACCTGTCACCCCTGGGATTCAGGTTACTGGCTAAGGCTCTTGCCACCCCTATAGTGCCTTTTTTAGGCAAAGTTCAAAGGACAAAACCACCACCGTAACAGGTACAAGTATGCAAAATCTCAATGCTAGAAGTCTAAACCTCAAAATGCACTCTCTCGAGGCACTCCTAAAAATGGAGAACATTTATATCTGTGCAGTAACTAAGACCTAGTTCAAGGCTTCAGAGAGCACCTCTGCAATACCAGGCTACAACTCTTACCACACTTTTCGGCCACCAAACCAGGACCGAAACACTAAAGGTGGAGGAGTGTCCATATTCACCAATGATATTCACACCACCAGGCTAGTTGCCCAACACAATCTATCTGAAATTCTCCAGGTGAAACTAACACTAGATAAGACTGCAATCCAAATTGTAGCGTGCTACAGATCCCCCACCATACCCCAAGATTTTCACTACACCTTTCTAAACATACTGGAAAATATTAAGATAGAACCAAACACCCTAATACTGGGTGATTTTAACTACCCTGCCATTAACTGGGAAAACTACTCATGTACCAACACCTTTGTCCAACGGTTCTTGGAATTCATAAATTACAATGCCCTGGATCAACTAATCCATACGCCCACCAGGGGCTCCAATATCCTAGACCTGGTCATTACCAACATGGAAAATTGATGCTCCACACCTATGGTCAACCCCTCGTTAGTCAAGTCTGACCATAATTAAACTCAAAGCAAGTGGCAATTCTCAAGTCACTAATAAAAACAATAAAAACAGGGTTTTTATTGGGTATATGAATACATTTGCAATTTGAGCAGACCATTTAAACTGTTTTGAAGGAATGTAATTTGTCTGAAGAAGTCCTTTGTGTAGGACGAAAACGCGTGTGATTTATTGTATTGTGTGAATAAAAGCATTAATCATTACTTTGTCTCCCTGTGGAGTACCTGGTTTCAAATATTGAAGGAGTCAAGCTGTGGTCCTGGGCATTCTATACATTTTTTATAAGTCTGACCATAAGCTAATCGCCCTTAACATCCACATCCCACCCCCACCCCCCCAGTAAGGAAACCTCCATAAAAAACTTCTCCAAAGCCAACTTCATGCTACTCAAGTCAGAAGTGACAAACTTCATGACACCCATGCAGACGGGAACTGAAAGTTCAACTGCTGAATCCTACACTAAGGCACTGTACGAGCATATCCACTCATGCATGAATCGTGCCATCCCAAATAGAACCAAGATGCTCTCATCCAAAAAAAAAGGAAGCCAATCTGGTGGTTCCCTGCCATAAACAAACTTTGCAACAAAAGGAAGAAACTGTTGCAGAAAAGAGGAAAATCCCAGGATGCAAAAAACTCCCTTACCAGCCTCAGTAAGAAACTGAGATCCTTCATAAAATCCTCCAAAGCTAGGTACGAAAATAAAATTGCCAAAGATTCCAAAGACAACCACAAGGCATTCTATAACTATGTCAAGAATCTAAATGGCAATGCTCAGATCTGCTCTGAGCTAAAACAGAATGGCATTAAATATACTGATCCCAAGGATATTGCCAATATCCTGGCAGATTGATTCAGTGCCAACTTCACCCCCCTCTCAACCCCTAAATGGCCCATCTCAATACCGGAAGATTGACAAATTCCAGTAATAACAGCCACACAGGTAAAAAACGCACTCTCCAAAGCTAAGAATACAGCATCCATGGGACCAGATGACATCCTGGGCTGTGTACTACATGAACTACAATATGAACTGGTACCTCACCTAAGTGTCATGTTTAATCGTAGCCTCACTTCAGGTTTCATGCCCACTGAGTGGCGTAGAGCTACAGTTACCCCACTCCACAAGGGGGGATCCACCTTGGATCCTGGAAACTACTGTCCCTTCAGTCTGACAAGCCTTATCTGCAAGGCCATGGAGCGTATTATCATGGAACTTGTATATAAAGACATTGGCAACCTTCAAACACTGGAGCCCACCCAGTTTGGGTTCATGAAGGGCTGATCTTGTCTCCTGAACCTGATTGACTTCTTCGAATCAGTCTCCAGAGCCATGGACAAGGGTAAGGTGGTCCACACAGCCTATTTAGACCTTGCCAAGGCCTTTGACACCATCCCCCACTCTGGAATCATAGATAAACTTACTAAGCTGGGCATTAATCCCTACGTCACGCAATGGGTTGCTAACTGGCTTACTGAAAGAACCCACACTGTAAAAGTAGCCGACTCCAAATCCAACTCCAGACAAGTGGCAAGTGGAGTACCTCATGGTTCAGTCCTGGGACTGCTCTTGTTTGGCATCTACTTCTCTGAAGTAAGAGACTCTGGCTAACAAAGTTTGCAGATGACTGCAAACTGGGAGCCATTATTGAATCCCCAAATGATGTGGATACTCTACAAAAGGGCCTTACAGAAACAGATGCTTGGTGCCAGTGCCATGGGCTCAAGCTCAATGCCAAGAAATGTATAGTTATCCCCTTTGGGAAAAAAACATGTATCCACGAATTACCATATAGGTGGCAGTACACTAAACACTGAAAATGTGATAAGAGACTTAGGGACACAGGTGGACAGTGGTCTCACCTTCGATAACCACATCGCCACAACAGTCAGGAAATCCTTCTATGTGGCACACCTCATCACTAAGAGCTTTTCATCCAGAAAAAAGGAGGTCATGGTCCCACTGTACTCATCCCTCATTAGACCCATTATAGAATACAATGCCCCATTTGGTATGTACCTCTCAAGACATCTGCAACAACTGGAAAGGCCGCAGAAATACCTCATTAAAAGAATCACAGGCCTAAAGCAGATGCCCTACGCTGACCGCCTTAAAAAACACCAGCTATATTCTGTCGCATATCATCTACTCAGAGGTGATCTCTGCTTAACATACAAGGCCTGTCAAACCCAGAGCTGTTGGACATGCTACATTTAAAGAAATCCCAATCCCTCAGAGCCACACGCTCCAGGGATCTAAACCTTGTCAACACAATAAACAAAACATGCTGGAGGGATAGGTTCCTGACCCAGAGACTCCCCAGACTCTGGAATAGATTGCCCATACATGTCAAGCAGAGTGCCTCTTTGGCCCTCTTCAAAAGGAACCTTGACAATTGGATGGGAGAAAGGAAATTCAACCCGGCGATCACGTCAGTCAGACAGGGGTCCAGGGAAGTAAATAGTGTGGGAAGAAATAGTCAGGGAATTGTTATGGCTAGGCTTGTATAGGCCCTAGGGCTGATATCCTAGTACCAACCTATGAACCATTCACACTTTCCAGTATATATTTAAATAATGTTCAATCAATATGCAATTTTTAGACAACACCCTTCAACATCAACAAATCATTGTTTATTTTACAAGATGATGTAGTCCTTTAGATTTGACTGTTACCCAAAGGATGGGGACATTTGCTTGCAAGAATATATCTAAGCAGAACCATTTTCAAGACCCCAAATTGGGGAAACAATATTATCTAGGGACATATGCTGATTGCATAACAAAAAATGTAGTCTATATTGCTTGCCATCAACATTGCACTTCCTACTATGTGGGTAAGATGAATAGTTAGTTAAAGGAAAGAATTTCCAAACATGTCAGTGATATAAAATTTAAAGATCTTAAAAATCCTTTATACAAACATATTTCAAGCAACAAGACTCATGTTTTTATATTCCTAGTACTAGAGATGATTAGAGAGAACATAAGAGGAGGTGATATAACTTTACGAACTGAACAAGCTGAAATGAAATGGATTGCCCTTTTACAGGCTGACACACCCCCTGGTTTAAATACCTGTCTGCCTTTGCGACCGGCATTAAGAGGGCATTGTCCTGTAAAATAAACAATGATTTATTGATGTTGAAGGGTGTTGTCTAAAAATTGCATATTGATTGGACATTATTTAAATATATACTGGAAAGCGTGAATGGTTATTTTATGGATCTGATGAAGGACATTTTGATGTGTCTGAAATCGCTTATCCTGATACTTGTTTTTTTTTTATGTTACTGCTTTTAAATATTCTTATTAAAGCATTAAGACCAGCTTTTTATCACTTGGCTTTTGCTTATATACTGTTAGCCGTGCCGGAGAATTTGTGTTTTTATCTTGGCTTATATATATATATATATATATATATATATATACATACACACACACACACACACACACACACACACACACACACACACACACACACACACACACACACACACACACACAGACACACACTGATTTGTCATTCTGTCCTTTTCAGATGTTCAACTGTATCAGCTTTATTTTTTGCTACTGCATAATTTGTCACAGAAGTGCAAAGTCTGACTTCTAATGTGCATAGTAAGGTATCATAGGATATTTAGTTTCATAATATTCCTGCCATTTTTTCAAAAGTTAAAGAATTTCTGAGGACAAATCTGTCTATGAAACAAAATGTAGCAAGTCTGTATGGTTGAGGATTTTTTTTCTATTCTTTGAAAGTCTTACTTTAATATCCTGTAAGAATGCAATCACAGCATTTTAAGACTATTAAAAATTGTAATGATTGAAAAATGTAAATAGCTGATCCTGACAAAGAAAGCCCAGGGAGTGGACAAAGATATTGGACTACTGATCACTTAGTGCCCGTGTCTATTAATTAATAAACTAAAGAGGTAAACAAAGCAGATGCAGAGTTATTTTTTTTCAGGTTTGGTATCACAGATGCATTAATGGGCGGCCGCAGTGCTGTAGCAGTTAGCATTGCCACCTCGCAGCAAGAGGTTCTCTAGTTTGATTCTCAGCTGAGGTGCCTTCTTTGCGGAGTTTGCTTGTCCTCCCTGCGGTCGTATGGATTTCCTATGGGTATCTGGGCCCCCCCCCCATTCCAAAGATATGCTACAGGTAGATTGGGCACTGTAAATTGGCCCTAGGTGTAAGTGTGCGTGTGTGTGTGCCTTCAGTGGAAGGTTGGGTGCCAGGCTGGCAACTCAACACTTTAAAAGACCAGTGCCAATTGTTCTGCAGGCTGTTGTTACACTGTGGCGTAAAAAACAAAAGGAGAAGGAAAAAGAAGAATAAGAAGAAAGCTCATTTTGTCTTTAAAACTTAACATGCTTTATTATTTTTTTTACAGGTTAGTTATCCATCCATCCCCAACCCCATTTCCCATTTTTGCACATGAAGTCGTGGTATCACTTCAAAAGTGGAAATCATCTAAAGCCAAGGTTCACACTTCTGGGTGGGTAGTCCTGCTTTGGCTGTTCTTGTACACCACACACTTGCACACACACTCAAACCTAAGGCCAGTTTAGAGTGTCCAATACACCTACTGCATGTCTTTAGTATGTGACAGAAAACCAGAGTACCCGGAGGAAACCCATGCAAACAAAGGGAGGACATGTAGACTCTGCTTAGAAGGCATCCCAGCTGAGAATCAAACTGGAGAATCTCTTGCTGTGAGGAGACAATGCTATCCACTGCACCCTGTCATCATCAGCCTTTCAGCACCTTAGGGCAGTGTTTATGCTGTATATTTTATATTATGTTTTATATATTATGCTCACCAGCTTAAATATAAACCCCTATGTCACTAGATGGGTTGCAAACTGGCTCAAGAACAGAACCCACATGGTTAGAATTGCTGGAGCCATGTCAGACTCCAAACCAGTTACAAGTTGCGTCCCACAAGGCGCAGTCCTGGGACCTCTCTTGTTCGGTATATATTTCTCGGAGGTACAGGCCAACACGGAATTACTGCGGCTGACCAAGTTCACAGATGACTGCAAACTGGGCACCATAATCGACTCTCTAGCCGACACAACCATCATCCAAAAGGGCCTCATAGAAACAGACAACTGGTGCCAGAGCCATGGCCTCAAGCTAAACGTCAAAAAGTGTATAGTCATCCCCTTTGGCAAAAACAAAGTGCCCACAAATTACCACATAGGTGGTAATCCATTAAGTACAGAAAAAGTAATTAGGGACCTAGGGACCCAAGTTGATAGCAATCTCTCATTTGACAACCACGTGGCCAAAGTGGTTAGAAAAACATTTTATATAGCCCACCTAATCATGAAGGGATTCACATCTAGATCAGGGTAGGTCATCGTGCCTCTTTACTCATCCCTCATCAGGCCCATAATTGAGTACAATGCCCCTTTTGGGATGCACCTTACCAGACACCTGCAGCAACTGGAAAGACTCCAAAAGTACCTCACCAAGAGGATCAAAGGGCTCAAACAGATGCCATATGCTGCCCGGTTAAAGAAACTCCAGCTCTACTCAGTGGCATACCACCTGCTCAGAGGCGATCTGTGCCTGATGTATAAAGCCATGCCCAACCTGGAATTAATGGACATGCTGCACCTCAGAAAATCCAAATCCCATCGAGCTACGTGCTCACGAGACTTGAACCTCAGCACTTAAATAAATAGGACATGCTGGAGGGACAGATTCATAACCCAGAGGCTCCCTTCACTCTGGAATAAAATCCCAGTCCAGGTTAGGCAAAGTCCCTCATTGACTCTCTTCAAGAGGAATCTTGATGAGTGGATGGTAGATCATAGGTTTACCCCAGGTATCACTTCTGTGTCACTGTTAGACAGAGGCACAGTATACTAACCTCGAAAAAGGGCATAGCAAAATTAATTTAAAATGGGTGGCGAAAGCCAAACACACTCTGGCTAGGCTTATAAATGCCCTAGGGCAGATAGCCTAGTATGAACCTATGAACCTATGAACCTATTTTTGTTATTATAACAGAAAGCTCTGTATCTGATAGCTCCTACCACAAAACAATTTTAACTTAAATCCTATTACAATATATATATATATATATATATATATATATATATATATATATATATTAGCCTGGGTTAACTAAAAATTTTTCGATCGCAGCTTGTGCGATTTACAAAATGTCGAGTGAGCCGTATGTCGACTCAAAACATCAACACAAGAAATGTTGGAACTTACATCAGCAAATGCAATACAGCATTCGCTGTTGTGAATTCCGACATTACAAGCCAGATCGCACTATAGTAGGGATCAGGAAATGTACCCTTACCCTCACTGTAGTGAGATCTCGGAGTTTGTATATATAAGTAGGGGGGGTGGGGGGGCACAGCCCCCCACATGGGGGGTGCAGGTGGGCTTGCCCCCCTGCAAAAATGAAATGTAGTCTGGCAACTTTGAGAGGCAGACAGTCTCCGAGTTTTCTTTTAGTTTGAAAATGTCGACATCGACATTTTTGGACATCTGGTTCAGCATTTTCTTCATTCGATGTTGTGCGACCCGACATTTTGGTTCAACAATATCAGTTTTCGACTGTGTTATAGTTGACTAATTGATAGTAAACCATTAGCCTGCCTGTCACAAAGATTTCCTAACTGTAGGTAGGATTCCTAGACAAGTGGTCTGTGCCTGCAGAGACAGAGAGGAAGAGAGAGAGAGACCATTTGAGGGGTTACCCAGGGCTGACCATAGATAAGAAGGTGTGCCTAATCCATTATCATTGAACTGCCTTCAGTGTATGCATGGTAACTACATGTGCTAATTAGTGCATCTCTATGCGCGATAAGTCATGTGCTAATTAGTGCTTTCTATGTGCGATACGTCATGTGCTAATTAGTGCTGCTCTATGCAAGATACGTCATGCTAATTAATGCTGCTCTATGCGCAATACGTCATGTTCTAATTAGTGTTGCTCTATGTGTGATATGTCATATTCTAATTAGTGCTGCTCTATGCATGATACGTCTTTGAGTACCAAATATTATTCCACATATGTTCTGTTGTTAAATCATGGAGGATTACACAGGGAATAATTTCTGTAATGTCTTTAAATGTGTATAACATTAATGGTGTAGTACAAATACATTAGGTTCAGCCAAAAGTGTTAAGAATGCAGCAGAATACATGCTTGGGAAGTGACAAACTGTGAGAAGGTCAGAACAGTTCAAGGTTTAGTGACAGGTTTTTCTTTGAAGATGTGTTTATCATATACGAGGTCTGACGAGGTCTGTGTTTTGAACAATGGGCAGTGGGGACTTGAGTAAGATACAACTGGTGCTGGAACAGTAATGATAAAAGGAAAGGGGTCCTGGAGAAGTGGTGATTTACTTTGACTTCTGGGGTAAAAAGACCTCAGATAGTTATTTATACTTGCAGTGAATGGCATGAACACTCCAATATGAGTAGTTTTGAAATAGAACATTAAAGCAGAAGTCAGACGTAGTCTTGGCTGTGCAGATAGATGGCTAAAATTCCTAGCAAATGACACTAGAGATGCATATACATTTTATTACAAAATGTATATCTTATTTTATTTGTATTTATTTGTCCTTTGTTGGCCAGGTTAGTCCTACTAGGTTAGTGGCCTCTTTTCAGGGGAGACCTGAGATGGTGCTTACACTTGGGGGACATTTGGCCGGGGTATCGGGAACTTCCTGTACTCTTTTTGATAGACGCCAGGCGATCTTTTACATCCACCTAAGTTCCTACCAGTTCAGGCATATGGGGCCTCAGTTCAACTTCTCATCCAAAGGATGAGTGGGAATTATTGAGTCCTAACTATGGTTAGGGAGTATATTTGCTGAGCGGGGCTGAGCAGGATGGTGAAGTCCATTGTCCATCATAAATCAGAGCTAGGAACAGTAGCAAAAACACTGACAGGAAAATGCCTGCAGCTCTTTCAAATGTGTTTGCCTGGGAATAACAGATTTCAAATGTCAGAAGAAAGTGTTTGATGGACAAGCTAAGAGTAGAAAATCTGCACTACAAGTTTAAGGAATAATGCAGGCCCTGGAGCCATAGAGTCCTGATCCCCAACCCATTTCTTCTGTCTGTTGCTAGGTTACCAAGTTCCAGCACCAAATTACTTGTATATGGCTTTAGTGGCATCATGTCTGTTCCAGATGGAACTTGTCTCTTGCTGTCACAGGTCTGGCAGGTGGGAATGTTTTGTACTGTGGGTACTGGCAGGTGGGAATGTTTTGTACTGTGGGTACTAGCAGGTGGGAATGTTTTGTACTTCGGGTACCAGTAGGTGGGAATGTTTTGTACTCTGGGTACTGGCAGGTGGGAATGTTTTGTACTGCGGGTACCGGCAGGTGGGAATGTTTTGTACTGCAGGTACCGGCAGGTGGGAATGTTTTCTATTCTGGGTACCGGCAGGTGGGAATGTTTTCTATTCTGGGTACTGGCAGGTGAGAATGTTTTCTACTCTGGGTACTGTCCAACTTAGTGGTATGTCTAACAGTCACAGCACCCAGTGGCATATATTAGTCCATTTCCCCTGCTGTAGAATTACCAAGATTCAAGCCTATCTACTTTATAATACATCCATCGCCATTGCATACAGGACTAATTCTCTGCCTCATACAGTATCTACTGCTTGATAGGATAGACTGCAGCTCCCCCATGTCCTTGAAGAGAATAAAGGAAGCAGGTATAAGAGAATGAATGAATGAACGAATTAATGTAATATATTTATTTAGTGAAAAGAATTGAATGCAGGGTGGCACAGTCATGCAGAGTTTAGCAGAGCCGTTTTTAGATTATCTGATGATCTGGGCATTTGCACAAACTACTGTTCCAAAACCAAAGTTGAGGACCAAAAAAATTACTTCCTAAAGTTGAGTAAAAAAAGGACACCAAGTTACTAAATCAATGCACATATGAATGTAATATCAGCATTAATTTAAGAAGCCATGATAACACCCTCAGTACTGCACTCACACCCCTTAAAAGCTTGTGCTTGGGGCATTTGCCCCCTTTGCTCTGCCCTGGTAGTTACCATTGCCACCTCATATTGCTTTGGCTCAGTTTTTATGGCTGGGTGGCTTCAGTGTGGAGTCTGGATGTCCTTCTTCTGTCCACATGGGTCTTTGTTTGAGTTTTCTGCATCCTTCCATATCCCTAAGACATGCCAGTAGGTGAATAAGTGATCTCCCAAATGACCTGTAGAGGTGTGTGTGTGTGGAAGCCTTAAACTCATACAAACACTGAACTGTCCTTGTTAACAAGGAGAAATTAATAGTAGGCACTAAACAGCCTATAATTGCAAAGTACCTTGCTAAGGAAACAGCTCCTGTACTTTACAAAGAAAAAAAAAGCCCCAAACCAGGCATGTCCAAGGGTCAGCTTCCGGTGATTTCTCCTGTCCACCTGGTGAATCTGGGCATACTGGGGCAATGCAGCAATTGCCTCATGTACATAGACAACCCTCTCCTCCTACCGCCCAACACTACAACCTGTGAGAGATGCACTTACATAGCTAAAATGGAAGCAAAGCTCTCTCCACCCAAGATTGTGCTAAACAGTCAAGGGGAGAAGGTTAACACCCACACTACACCTCAAGCAACACATAGCCCTTCTAAACCCGCAACACCAACACCCACATATAGCAACACTAAATCCAGATATGCAGAGGCCCTTAACTGTAACCTGCCCAAGCAACAAAGACCTCTGAAGCTGAAACGCAAACAAACACCAATCACAACCAATGTGTCACATAGTTCACAACACCAGTGTGCCACCCAGCAACAGCCCCTAAGGCAAGACAATGTACCTAACACTTTAGTCATAGGTGACTCTATAGTCCGGCACACTGATGTCCCTCTCACCAGGTTGAATAAGGAGAAAATTACAGTCAGCTGCCTGTCGGGTGCCAGGATCCGCCACATAACGCATGCACTCAAGTCACTCCACAACAAGTACAAATATGACTCTGTCATTGTCCATGTTGAAGTGAATGACTTGAGACATACCTCCCTGGACTACATGAAAAGAGACATGGAAGAACTCTCGGATCATGTGGCCCAGGCAGGTATGACCCTAGCCCTGAGTAGCATCCTGCCTTCACCCAGAATGATACCACAATATAAGGATAAAATGATTGACTTCAACAATTGTCTAAGCTTATGGTGTCATTCAAAGGGGATCCAGTATCTGTCTCCCTGGGATGACATGATTGACAGACCACGATGCTTTGCCAGAGATGGTCTGCACCTGTCGCCCCTGGGATTCAGGTTACTGGCTAAGGTTCTTGCCACCCCTATAGTGCCTTTTTTAGGCAAACTTCAAAGGACAAAACCACCACCGTAACAGGTACAAGCATGCAAAATCTGAAGGTAATGCTACTCAATGCTAGAAGTCTAAACCTCAAAATGCACTCTCTCGAGGCACTCCTAAAAATGGAGAACATCAATATCTGTGCAGTAACTGAGACCTGGTTCAAGGCTCCAGAGAGCACCCCTGCAATACCAGGCTACAACTCTTACCACACGTTTTGGCCACTAAACCAGGACCGAAACACTAAAGGTGGAGGAGTGTCAATATTCACCAAGGATATTCACACCACCAGGCTAGTTGGCCAACACAATGTGTCTGAAATTCTCCAAGTGCAACTAACACTAGGTAAGACTGCAATCCAAATTGTAGCTTGCTACAGATCCCCCACCATACCCCAAGATTCTCACTACACCTTTCTATACATACTGGAAAATGTTAAGATAGAACCAAACACCCTAATACTGGGTGATTTTAACTACCCTGCCATTAACTGGGAAAACTACTCATGTCCCAACACCTTTGCAACGGTTCTTGGAATTCATAAATTCCAATGCCCTGGATCAACTAATCCATAGTCCCACCAGGGGCTCCAATATCCTAGACCTGGTCGTTACCAACATGGGAAATCAATGCTCCATACCTATGGTCACCCCCTCGTTAGTCAGGTCTGACCATAAGCTAATCACCCTTAACATCCACATCCCCCCTTACCCCCCAGTAAAGAAACCACCATAAAAAACTTCTCCAAAGCCAACTTCATGCTACTCAAGTCAGAAGTGACAAACTTCATGACACCTATGCAGACGGGAACTGAAAGTTCAACTGCTGAATCCTACACTAAGGCACTGTACGAGCACATCCACTCATGCATGAATCGTGCCATCCCAAATAGAACCAAAATGCTCTCATCCAAAAAAAGGAAGCCAATCTGGTGGTCCCCTGCCATAAACAAACTTTACAACAAAAGGAAGAAACTTTTGCAGAAAAGAGGAAAATCCCAGGATGCAAAAAAACTCCCTTACTAGCCTCAGTAAGAAACTGAGATGCCTCATAAAATCCTCCAAAGCTAGTTACGAAAATAAAATTGCCAAAGATTCCAAAGACAACCACAAAGCATTCTATAACTATGTCAAGAATCTAAATGGCAATGCTCAGATCTGCTCTGAGCTAAAACAGAATGGCATTAAATATACTGATCCGAAGGATATTGCCTATATCCTGGCAGATCGATTCAGTGCCAACTTCACTCCCCTCTCACCCCCTAAATGGCTCATCTCAATACCGGAAGATTGCCAAATTCCAGTAATAACGGCCACACAGGTACAAAACGCACTCTCTAAAGCCAAGAATACAGCATCCATGGGACCAGATGACATCCCGGGCTGTGTACTACATGAACTACAATATGAACTGGCACCTCACCTAATTGTCATGTTTAATCATAGCCTCACCTCAGGTTTCGTGCCCACTGAGTGGCGCAGAGCTACAGTTATCCCAATCCACAAGGGGGGATCCACCTTGGATCCCGGAAACTACCGTCCCATCAGCCTGACAAGCCTTATCTGCAAGGCCATGGAGCGTATTATCATGGAAATTATAAACAAAGACATTGGCAACCTTCAAACACTGGACCCCACCCAGTTTGGGTTTGTGAAGGGCCGATCTTGTCTCCTGAACCTGATTGACTTCTTTGAATCGGTCTCCAGAGCCATGGACAAGGGTAAGGTGGTCCACACAGCCTATCTAGACCTTGCCAAGGCCTTTGACACCATCCCCCACTCTGGAATCATAGATAAACTTACTAAGTTGGGCATTAATCCCTATGTCACCCAATGGGTTGCTAAATGGCTTACTGATAGAACCCACACTGTAAAAGTAGCCGACTCCAAATCCAGCTCCAGACAAGTGACAAGTGGAGTACCTCAGGGTTCAGTCCTGGGGCCGCTCTTGTTTGGCATCTACTTCTCTGAAGTACAGGTCAACACTAAGGGACTCTGGCTAACAAAGTTTGCAGATGACTGCAAACTGGGAGCCATTATTGAATCCCCAAATGATGTGGATACTCTACAAAAGGGCCTTACAGAAACAGATGCTTGGTGCCAGAGCCATGGGCTCAAGCTCAATGCCAAGAAATGTATTGTTATCCCCTTTGGGAAAAAACATGTATCCATGAATTACCATATAGGTGGCAGTACACTAAACACAGAAAGTGTGATAAGAGACTTAGTGACACAGGTGGACAGTGGTCTCACCTTCGATAACCACATCGCCACAACAGTCAGGAAATCCTTCTATGTGGCACACCTCATCATGAAGGGCTTTTCATCCAGAAAAAAGGAGGTCATTGTCCCACTGTACTCATCCCTCATCAGACCCATTATAGAATACAACGCCCCATTTGCTATGTACCTCTCAGGACATCTGCAACAACTGGAAAGGCCTCAGAAATACCTCACTAAAAGAATCACAGGCCTAAAGCAGATGCCCTACGCTGACCGCCTTAAAAAACTCCAGCTATACTCTGTCGCATATCGTCTACTCAGAGGCGATCTCTGCTTAACATACAAGGCCATGTCAAACCCAAAGCTGTTGGACATGCTACACTTAAAGAAATCCCAATCCCTCAGAGCTACACGCTCCAGGGATCTAAATCTTGTCATCACAATAAATAAAACATGCTGGAGGGATAGGTTCCTGACCCAGAGACTCCCCAGACTCTGGAATAGATTGCCCATACATGTCAAGCAGAGTGCTTCTTTGGACCTCTTCAAGAGGAACCCTGACGATTGGATGGAAGAAAGGAAATTCACCCCAGGGATCACGTCAGTCACCCTGCTAGACAGGGGTCCAGGAAAGAAATTATGTGGGAAGAAATAGCCAGGGAATTGTTATGGCTAGGCTTGTATAGGCCCTAGGGCTGATAGCCTAGTACCAACCTATGAACCTATGAACCTATGAACCTATGAACCCATGAATAGTTCTTATGTTTTGAGGGAGTGAGCTCCAAGCATGTGCAACAGAGTATTTGTAGAAGGACTTTCCTATAGTTTATTGGGTTTATATATGTCAAGGAGGTGTAGTACAAAGGTGACGATGGGGGTTGTAGTAGGAGACTAGGTTGGAGATGGAAGGGCAGGAAGAGGGGTAATTCAGGATAGAGTCTGTAATGTGAAGTTGGGGTAGAAGTAGTTGTTTAGAGAATTCTGGACACTGGAGTGTTTAAGGGAGAGACAGTGGTGGAATTTATAGAGGAGATTAGAGGCAAACTTGGCTATTGTGTGACACGTTTGCTCTAGTTTAGTGATAAGTGAAGTTTGAACATTAGTAAGTACAGGGGAAGCATAGAGAAGACAGGGTAGAAGAAGGGACTGAGCTAGGGAAGGTTTGGAAGAAGGTGACAGAAATTTCTGGCTGCGATAGAGAAGTCCGAGTTTCTGGTGAGTCTTTTTTATACATTGTTAGATATAAGCATTGTATTTTAGTTCATCATCAACAATTACTCCAAGTAGTTTTTTATGGGGTTCGGGTTTGATGATGGTGCTATTAAGAGAAGTGATAGTGAAAGAGGGTTTTGTGCTGGGCGAGTGTTTTAGGGAAGAAGAGAAGTTTAGTTTTTTTGGATTTAGTATTAATTGGTTATCAGAGACCCAGGTTTTGACAGAGATGAAGGTTTGTTGAGTGAGAGCTAGGAGTTAAGGGATGTTGTGGGCAGAGGTGATAAGGATGGAGTCATCAGCATATTGTAGAAGTGTAGAGAAGTTAGTAGCAGAGTGAAGTTTGTTGGTGAATATGTTGAACAGAAGGGGGCCTAGAATCGATCCTTGAGGAACTCCAGTATTTACAGGGTGGAATGCTGAGATGACGGTTTGCCAACGGATAGATTGCTGCCTGCTAGAGAGGTAACTAGAGAACAAGTTGATGGAAGAGGACGAGAGATGTAGATCAGAAAGTTTAGTAAGGAGTTTAGAGTGAGAAACAGTATCAAAGTCCTTTGAAAGATCAAAAAATAGACAGGGGATGAGCAAGTTATTGTCACATGCTTTAGCTATTGTTAGAGATTAGCCTAACAAGTTTCACCTGAAGTCTAAATAGCTTCTGCTATTTTAGAGCTTACCACTGCTTTCAATAACTTCAGGAAACCTGGTGAGGAAGATTGTCAAAAACAAAATAGTTATCAGACTTTCTTGCAGGAATATGTCCTGTCCAACACACAACATTATTTCCAGCCCTCCCATAATGCTAACACTGCAGTTTTAACTTTATAGATACTATCAGTAAAAATAGCGATACCAACAAACTAGTCTCCTCCTTATTTCTAGACTTGTCTAAAGCCTTTTGCACAGTTTGTCACAGCAAACTTCTACTTCAGATGTCTTCACTTGTTCTATCTCAGTCCATCCTTCTATGGTTCAAAACCTACCTGTCAAAAACAATGTCTAATAGGTATCAGTCAGTAAAATAGCACTCATCCCTCTCTCCATACCTCCCAGTCACCACTGGTGTACAACAAGGCTCTAACCTTGGTCCGTTCGTTCCTCTTTAACATTCTCACCAACACCCTCCACACATCCCCACAACAGGCCTCCATGATACAATGCACAGATGAATTCACACTTACATGCACGTCTGACAACCTGGCACATCTCAAAAAAAATACTCAAGAAACTTTAACAGCCAGTAAAGCATGGCTTTGTAATTCACAACTCATGCTCAACCCAAAAAAACAAACAAACTCCCTCTCTCATGGGAAAAACAACATTTAAAGTCCTCTCTGTTAATAATGCAATCATTGAAGTCACGTCTCATAGCAAATAATGAAGGATGATCGTGGATGATGATCTTAAATACGATCTGCACATATAAAATCACATAAAACATCACCAAAAACTAGGGATGCTTTACAGAGCCAAAAAATGTTTCACCAATGCAACTGAAACTACACTTGCCAATACTTACCTCCTCCGCTCAGTACTTTATAGCACTCCCATCCTTACTAATCATCAGTTCAACATTGCATAAATTGCTCAATTCCTGCCTTCTCTTAAACCTCGCTCCTCCTCATCCTCCTGAATATTATTATTAATGTATTGTTCCCACAATTTCCATTTATTTCTATGCAATTTACTCCTACCCTTTTCAAAAGATTTCATTCCAGTTCTTTAACTCTGTTACAATATCCAATATTTCGACTGCAGTTGGTTTAGACTTTGATTTCTGTTTTCTAGAAACTGCTTTTTTGGCAGGCACCAGAATTAAACTTAACAAGGCCGTGCTGTGTTTAGGAATTCAGGCCCCGGTGTCTCAGCTCAAAAGAATCATTTTCTTGCTTACGCCCATTTCCTCACCCAGTATTTCTAACAGAATTCTCTGCAGGCAATTTTTAAAGTCTGCCAACTGATTACATTCCCAAAACATGTGTTTCTAGTTTCCTATTTCTTCCCCATCACACCTCCAACATTTGCATTCTACCTGAGGAGAAATACTTTGGAGTCTGCTTGGGGTATATAAAAATACCTATGCAAACACTTCCAAGCAAAAATCCTAAAGCTTCTAGACTTTGTTGCATACACGGTAATCATACATATGTCCACCATTGTTCGCTTGTAAATTGCTTATCTAATCTCACTTTCTAATATTTTCTAACCTCTCTGATTGATTTCTATAGTTATTATGCAATATTTTATATGCCCTACTAATTATTGCTGTTTTAACACCAGCTTCTGTGCTAGAGTCAACTAAAAACTCTACCAGAGCACATCTTTCAGTAAGATCACCCTCTCCCTTTCTCTTTGTATATACCCTGATATCAATCCTTCAGTTTGTAGCCTGCTACAGATCACCCTCCCAATCTCAGGAACCCCACTCGGCTTTCCTGAGAACATTGGAGAATATGAAGGTCTCTTCAAACACCATAATACTGGGTGACTTCAACTACCCAAACATTGATTGGAAAAACTACTCAAGCCCCAACACCCTTGCCCAATGGTTCCTAGAATTTATAAACTCAAACGCTATGGAACAACTGGTCACCACTCCCACAAGAGGGGACAACATATTGGACCTGGTCATCACCAACACGGGGACACTA
Source organism: Protopterus annectens (assembly GCF_019279795.1). Lineage (NCBI taxonomy): Eukaryota > Metazoa > Chordata > Ceratodontiformes > Protopteridae > Protopterus > Protopterus annectens. Next base: position 100,343,468 of record NC_056746.1, read on the forward strand.
TGTCCCACACCAGAGGTGAACCCCTCATTGCTAAGATCAGACCATAAACTAATCTCACTAGACAACCATATCCCGTCCCCACCCCCAGCCAAGGAAACCACTGTGAAAAAATTCTCAAAAGCAAACTTCACACTTCTCAAGAACTGAGGTGGAATCCTTCAAAGCCCCCGGGCCAGAGGAAAATACTGCCCGAACCGCAGAATACTTTACAAATGCATTCTATGAGCACCTACAGCAATGCATGGATTGTGCTATCCCAAATAAAACCAAGACTCACTCCTCCAAAGGCAGGAGACCTGTCTGGTGGACACCGGCCATAAATAAGCTATACAACAGAAGGAGGAAGCTACTACATGATAGAGCAAAATCCCAAAAAGGGAAGGCATCTCTGATCAGTACTAGCAAGAAACTACGATCCCTCATAAAATCATCAAAGGCCAGCTTCAAAAGAAAAATTGCACAAGACACTAAAGATAATCACAAGGCTTTCTTTAGTTATGTCAGGAATCTGGGTGGCAACTCCCAGATATGCTCTGAGTTAGTGCAAAATGACAAAAAATACACTAAATCCACAGACATTGCCAACATCCTGGCAGACAGGTTCAGTGCAAACTTCTCCCCCCCTTCCCCCCCAAAGGAGCAAATGTCTATCCCAACAGAATGTAGCCTCCCAGACATCACAGATGCACAGGTGAAAGCTGCCCTCTCCAAAGCAAAAAACACAGCATCTATGGGACCGGACGGTGTCCCGGGCTTCATCTTACATGAACTCCAAGAAGAACTGAACCCTCACATAAAGTCACTGTTCAAACTCAGCCTTACTAAAGGCTATGTACCCAAAGAATGCCGTACAGCAACAGTGGTCCCACTCCACAAAGGTGGTGCCACAACAGACCCCGGAAACTATCGCCCTATAAGCCTGACTAGTCTGGTCTGCAAAGCTATGGAGGGTATCATCATGGAGCTCATAAACAAAGACATTGGGAACCTCCAGACACTGGACCCTACCCAATTCGGCTTTGTTAAGGGCAAATCTTGCCTCTTAAACCTAGTTGACGTCTTCAAAACAGTTACCAAGACCATAGATGAGGGTAAGGTAGTCCACACAGCCTACCTGGACCTCACAAAAGCCTTCGACACAATACCTCACTTGGGCATCATAAATAAGCTTACCAGCTTAAATATCAACCCCTATTTCACAAGATGGGTTGCAAACTGGCTCAGGGATAGAACCCACATGGTCAGAATTGCAGGTGCCATGTTAGACTCTAAACCAGTTACAAGTGGCATCCCACAAGGCTCAGTCCTGGGACCTCTCTTGTTCAGTATATACTTCTCTGAGGTACAGGCTAACACGGGAGGACTATGGCTGACCAAGTTTGCAGATGACTGCAAACTGGGAGCCATAATCAACTCTCCAGCTGACACAAGCATCCTCCAAAAGGGTCTCACAGAGATGGATACCTGGTGCCAGAGCCACAGCCTCAAGCTAAATGCCAAAAAGTGCATAGTCATCCCCTTTGGGAAAAACAAAGTGCCCACAAATTACCACATAGGTGGTAATCGATTAAGTACGGAAGAAGTAATTAGGGATTTGGGGACCCAAGTAGATAGTAATCTCTCCTTTGACAATCACGTTGCCAAAATGGTTAGAAAGACCTTCTATATAGCCCACCTTATCATGAAAGGGTTCACATCTAGATCAAGAGAGGTCATTGTGCCCCTCTACTCATCACTCATCAGGCCCATAATTGAATACAATGCCCCATTTGGGATGTACCTTACCTGACACTTGCAGCAACTGAAGATACCCCAAAAGTACCTCACCAAGAGGATCAAGGGCCTCAAACAGATGCCCTATGCAGTTCGACTAAAGAAACTCCAGCTCTACTCAGTTGCTTACTGCCTACTCAGAGGCGATCTATGCCTGATGTACAAAGCCATGTCTAACCCAGAATTAATGGACATGCTCCACCTCAGGAAATCCAAATCCCTTAGAGCTACACGCTCCAGGGACTTAAACCTCAGCACAGCAATAAATAGGACATGCTGGAGGGACAGATTCATATCCCAGAGGCTCCCCTCACTCTGGAACAGAATCCCAATTCATGTTAGGCAGAGCCCCTCACTGACCCTCTTCAAGAGAAATTTGACGAGTGGATGGGAGATCGTAACTTTACCCCTGGGATCTCTTCTGTGTCCCTGCTAGACAGAGGCACAGTAAACTAACCTTAAAGGGCTATCTTCTGTGACCTGCTATACAGAAGCACAGTTAACTAATCTAAATGGGTGGTGAAAGCCAAACACACTCTGGCTAGGCTTATAAATGCCCTAGGGCAGATAGCCTAGTATCTACCTATGAACCTATGAACCTATAGGGAAGGCAATTTCTAGCCTACAGTCCGAATGTATTCCTGGCCTCTTCCCATTCTGTTATCTTTCCCTCTCTAGTTATTTGCTCCCACCACTTTGGTTCCTTTGCCAATTTTCTCCAGTAAATTCCAGCCCCCTCTTGCTTATTCTCTGTACCTCTAATTGCATTCATCCCTAGTGGCAAAATCTCCTTTCTCCATTCTTGTGTTGTTGTTGAGTGCTTAGTTCTTAGAATTCTTTTTGCTGCTTTATGAATATAATATTCTGTATGGCTGGTCTTATTCGCCTTAAGAATCTGGATACAAAATCCCACTCTCTCCTTATTCCATGAGTTTCCCTCCTGTTTCATCATCATCCCTTTCTGCTTTTAATTATAGCTTTCTGCTTATGTATATGAGGCTTAATTGTGTAGCTCTAAAATATCCCTTGAAATCAGATAATCCTAAACCACCTAGTTCTGTTGAAAGGGTTGTCTTATCCTAGCTGACCTGTGCCTTTTTCCCTCCTAAATAAATTCTTTCAATTATTTTAATTATTGTCCACAACCTATCCTCTAGTTGATAAAAACAAACTTGACCTGCACCCACGGTGGTGGTGCTGCGGTAGCGTTGTCGCCTCCCAGTAAGACACTGTCCGGTTTGATTCTCAGCTAGAGCGTCTTCTGCGTGGAGACATGCGTGAATGGGCGTACCTTTGTTGAAGGTTGTGCATCAGGGCTGGTAACTCGGTATGTAAAAATCAACTACCAATCATTATTGGACCGGAGTTCCACTGTGGCGACCCCTAACCGGGAAAAGCCGAAAGACACAACAACAACAACAACAACAGCCTGCATATAAAACTAAAGGGACTAAAATATTTTCCTGTTTGCATCTTGCTATACATATCCATAGACAAGAGCTTCCATTCTCTCAGTTTTTGTATTATCTTTTGTTTAGTCTCTTTCCACATATCCTCAGTTGCCATAACAGAAACCTTTTTAATCCATACTCCTAAATACTTCATTTTATTGTGTCTCCATAAATATGGGTATTGCTGAACCAATTCATGTGTGGGTGCATAATTTATAGCTATATCCTTTGTTTTATCTTTATTAATTTTGTATCTCCCCACCAAAAAATGGAACTGTCTCAGAATGTTCCACAACACTGAGATGTCCTTTTCCAGTTTTATCTGGTTTATCTGGTACAAAATAATATCATCTGGAAATAAAACCAACTTTTCTTGAGTACCATGCCAATTATATAATTGAATTTTTGAGTCCCTTATTTTCATTGCTAATGGTTGTAAATAAAAAAAAAAAACAAATAAAGAAGGGGAAAGCGGACTCCCCCTGCTTGGTTCCTCTGTTCAGACAAAACTTATCAGAGAGGACCTCTCATATTTCCTCCTAAATAACCTTATTATTGTATCAGGGAATGGAAATGCGCCCATTGCCCTACTCATAAAACCTCAATTTACTCTTGTCAAATGTTTTATCTGCATCAAGACCCACCAACAGTGGTATTTTTTTACATTTGCTTTACCACTGGATCATCATTGTTCTATTAAGATTGTCAAATGTTTGCCTCCCCTCCACAAAACCATATTGACCTGAATCTATCAATTTTGGCAACACCTTTTCCATTCTTTAAGCTATTATAGATATAAACAATTTATAATCATGATGTTATGTATTTATTTATTTATTTTGTTTGACATTTATTTACCAGGAAAGTCTGACTATTAAGACACATTTTCAGCGGAGGCCTGGAGAGAAAACCTCTCCATACAGAGATTATACAAAATTATTCAAAACAATTATACAAAACCTATACAAGAAATTATACAAATATAGAGGACCTATAGTACACCAGAAATTACATTCTATGCTATTAAAGCTGATATAATTCCTTATTGTAGTGTAGACATTGTAGTTTCTCAAAGTAAGCTGAGGAAGGGTTTGTAGGGGGAGAATTGGATAGAAAAAGATAAGGTTAGAGATTATCTAGACATGAGAGAGAGCGTAGATTAGGAGAAGGTCAGGGAAGAAGAAAAAGTATGACCGTAAACTATTAAAACTAGTTAGCCTAGAGTAGTACAGGAAGAAAGCCAGCAGTCGTTAAGATAATGTTTAAGAATATTTTTGAATTGGTTGGTATTTGTGGTGGTTCTGATGATGTGAGGTAGTGAATTCCACCTTGTTGCTACATAATGAAGAAATAGTGAGTCCCCTGCCGTATTAGTGGATTTGGACACATGTAGTAGAGATTTATGTGTTGAGTGATGACTTTGATTGGTGGTATGGGGCTGGAGAATATTTAGAAGGGCAGGGTTTTTTCAAGTTGATAAACTAGTTTGTGTGCTAAGGTTAATTGCTTATAGGATAGAAGTTGTGGGAGTTCTAACCAGGAGACTTTCTTTAAGGAGTGACATTGGTGGATATGATGTGGGCAGTCAGTTGGAAATTTAGCTATTTTATTGTAGCATGTTTCAAGTTTAATTAACTCAGTCTTTTTAAGATTGGTGAGAATTGAGGAACATACGGAAGTGTTGATAGAAGATGGGTTCTAGCAATGGCAACCATAGAGGTGATTTAAAATTGAAATGTAATTATATGAAGCTGGATCTGATGGATCTTTACAATCATTAGGTATTACACTCACCACTGCTTTCTTCCAGGCTGTTGGTGATTCCCCTCCTTTTAAAATACTGTTAATACTGTTAAACAAAACCTTCTAGATCTTATCAATTTCTTCCCTCCTAACCTCTAAACTTCCACAGGAATACCATTATTAATGGGGACTTTCTTGCACATTGATAATACGATAATATGTTACCATTTTTATCTCATCTCTCCTATCATAACTGTTAATTGCTAAGCCTCATCTGCCTCTAACCTTGGCACATTTAAGTCTTCTATAAATATTTCCATTTTTACTCCTTCTTGATTTCCACATTTCTCTGCTTCTCAAAAAAAATCCAAAATATCTGTAATATCTCTACAGGATTTCTGGTTATTTTTCTTGCTCACTCTAAGTTTGTTAACAACCCTTTCTAATTTCTGTTGCCTAAGACATTGTGCTAAAATTTTTTGTGCTCTGGCATTATTATCAAAAACAGTTGCTACACAGATATATTTCTAAACTCATGCATATTATCCAGATACTCCCTTAGTTTCTCTTTAGCACTCTGCAGTTGTGCCTCTTCTTCTGTGAGCTCCCCCTTATTCAGCAATAATTTAATCTTTGTCAGTCCCTCTAAATAATTTTGGTTACTTCTTAAACATATCTTTTTTTCTTTATTTCTGCCCTACTTTTAAACTTTGCTTGCATTTTATCCAACTCACTTTAACTTCTGAAGAAATTTCTATCTTCCTTAATAACTTTTGAATAATTTCAGCTACCCATTCCTTAAATTCCTCTCTTTTTTAACAGGTAGATGGGAAAGTGCCACTGTCTCATTTTTACTTAATTAGCTTGCATTTTTATTGGTACATGATCTGAAATAGTTATTGGATATGTGTCCAAGCTTTCAATTAAATGTGCATGTTCCCGTGAAATATAATTTCTGTCTAGTCTAGCCCAGTCATTGTAGCTTGGGAAATAATATGTAATTTTTCTCCAAGTTCCTAATAATGAATTCATGTCTTCCATGCAATTATTTTCATAAATTTCTTCAGAAATCTACTCTCATTTATTACATTTTCCCTTCTAGGTTCCCAGATACATCCTCACTGTTGCAAATCAAGTTCCATTCCTCATTTGTAAGTAATATTCCCCGTTGAAAGCTGATTATTTGTCTCAAAATTTTCCTCAGCTCCATAATAGAAGTTTTAGGTAGAATATATAAGCATGCCAGTATAATTCTCCTCCCTTGCCAGTAGCCCCTTACTGGCACTAATCTGCCACTATTCTCTTTGTTCTTCTGTCACTATTGGGGCTCCACTAGCAATTAGTACAATTACTTCCCATTTCCTTTGTCCCTGATATTCTGTTGAATGTCCATCCTGAAATCTTTTCTTTATCAAATCCACAAGGTCATTTCTTTCCAAATGTGTCTCCTGCAGCATTGCTATTTTACTCTGTATCTCTTAATATGATTTGATACTCTTATCTTTTGTCTATATCTGTGAGGCTGTTTACTTTCCAAAATAATACTGATAGTGTAGCCATTATGATAAGAAATTATTTTTCCAACCTATTATATATGACAGCTTTTTAAAAAGTCTATTTCCAACTTTTGTGTTACATACACACACTAATGTATGGCAAGTCAATCTTTTATACAGTTGTTTATTTTCATCTCCATTTGAAACTACGTCACATTTTTCAAGACATTTTATTTTAATGAAAACCCTCAAAAATATTAACTGAAAACAAACACACAAAATTAGGTACATCTTAAAATAATGAAGTTTAATCCTCCTGATAGAAACAATTGGCCCAAATGAACAGCTGCACCCACAGGCATTAACTAATCTAAAATTAAGATTATCCATGCTTGTTACAGCCTGTGCTCTCACTTACATTAATTCTTGTCTGCTTTTTATTATCTTGTTCCCCTCCCAGATGTGAAAAAACAGTTTATATACTTTTAGCTTTAAGAAAAAAGTGCACCGGCTATATTTAAATAAATCTAAATTATATACTGCTCTGCTAAATGCATTGAAGTATTTAGGTTGCTAGGAAAACTATCTGTCAGTCACTCCAATACACTGAGCTGCTTGAACTTGTACCTTTTCATTTTACATATCCCTCAACAAGCAATGCTCAGAACTGTCAAGACTAATTGCCTGCACCTGTACTCAACTTGTCTCCATGAAAACATAAGAATAAAATATGCAAATGCCCTCAGATGCAGACTTCACAACTGACTCAACACTTATTTGCTAAACAAAAAAAAGCTAATATCATTATAAAGTATATGCAAGAGACTCAGTGCTTCTTGTTATATTCACCATGTTTTTAAACTAAGAGAAGGGCATTAATCCAGATAGTCACCAATACAAATGTAAGAGAAATCTCAACTCTATATATATTATAATCAGTGCACTTTTACACCCCATACCCCACCCAAAAGCCCAATAATACAGCTATTAACTTAAGCATGCTTTTGTCCAGCCTTTCTTCTCTTTTTTACATTGTAGTGCCTATATTTCTTAAAGGTAAAAAAGTACTTACTTATTTTACCATCTTTATCACATAGAACAATCACTGAAAAGAATTACCCTCACCACCTCATTGTAGATACCCCTAACTACATAGTACCCATATATGCTTCACTGTAGCGTATATCATGAAATGTTTTATATGAATACTGTTAAGAACAAAAAAATACTTATAGTTACCTTTCCCTAGTAGAACGCTTCTAAACATTAATTATATGAAGTGGGGTATATGCTTTTCAGTCCACCCACAAGTTTAACAAAGTTAACATGATTCCAATCTTTCTCTGCCACTTTTTCCTGTAAACCATACTTTATATTCTCATATTTATTTACTAATTTCACTGTTGCTGGAGATGAGGGAATGCAGCTAAGAGGTGGATAGATTACATGCTGCTAAGAGATGGATGGATTACAACAGAAGATCTACAACAGTCAGACATGACTATTAAAGCAGTTAGGAGAGTGGCTTTGAATTGAGAAATGTGGCAACAGTTGAGATGACACCCAGTCCCCATATATAAATGGAAAAAAGGAGGAATGATGGTGATGATGATATTGTCAATGATGATGATGATGATTTGCAAGAGATGCAGTGCTTCTTGTTATATTCACCATGTTTTTAGACAAAGAAAAGGGCATTCATCCAGACATTCACCAATAAAAAGGTAAGAAAAATTTCAACTCTACATATATTATAATCAGTGCACTTTTACACACCATACCCCACCCCAAAAGCCCAAGAATACAGCTATTAACTTAAGCATGCTTTTGTCCAGCCTTTCTTCTCTTTTTAACATTGTAGTGTCTATATTTCTTAAAGGTAAAAAAGTACTTACTTACGTTACCATCTTTATCACATACAACAATCACTAAAAAGACTTACCCACACCACCTCATTGTAGATACCCCTAACTTCATAGTACCCAAATATGCTTCACTGTATAACATGTAGCTTATATCATGAAATGTTTTATACAAATAGTGTTAAGAACAAAAAATACTTATAGTTACTTTTTCCCTATTAGAGTTCTTCTAAACATTAATTATATGAAGTAGGGTATATGCTTTTCAGTCCACCCACAAGTTTAACAAAGTTAACCCAATTTGAATCTTTCCCTGCCACTTTTTCTTGTAAAACCATACTTTATATACTCATATTTATTCACTAATTTTACTGTTGCTGGGGATGAAGGCATGCAGCTAAGAGATGGGTAGATTACATGCAGCTAAGAGATGGATGGATTACAACAGAAGATCTACAAAAGTCAGACATGACTATTAAACAAGTTAGGAGAGGGGCTTTGAATTGAGAAAGGTGACAACAGTTGAGATGACACCCAGCCCCCATATAGAAATGGAAAAAGGAGGAATGATGGTGATGATGATGATGAGGATGATGATGAGGATGATGATTATGTTGATGATGGTGATTATGTATGTGATTGATTGGAGGTAGAGCTTCACACTAACAATCCCTTTTTGAAGAGGTTCCAGCTGTTATTGTGATAGTTTATCTGGGATAGGCACGGGATGGCTCTGATCACTCACATTATGTTTGGGTGCTTAAAATGGTGGCAGTGATTCTAATCATTAAGTTATATAGCAGAGAAGCCAGGAAATCAGATTACTAACCATGACTATAAAGGAAAGCCTTTGGACTTGATCCCTGGCAGACTAGCACGAAGAAGCATTGGACACAGATCACTGAAAAAAACTGTGTCAAAGTCAGGCAGAAGATACCAATCACATACAGCAGAGAGGGGCTCACTTACTACAGAGAGAGACTTGGAAATCTGACTGCAAATGGGGTTGCAGGAAGGACAGGTGCCTCTGTGGCTATGATTACTTCTGGGGGGGCTAAGAACACTGATCACTTTTAGGATGGGGAGGGGTACCTGCAATATAGCTTAATGCCACAAAAGGCATTAAGGGTTGTGGGAGACTATAGCTTGTTACTGGTGTGGCTGAAGGCATCAGAGTAGGGCAGGGTAGAGGACTTGAAGGAGAACCTGAACAAAGTCAGACTCAGGAAGTGACTTATATTACTGAGGGAAGGCAGGTAGTCTTTGAACCAGATTTTTCTAGTGTTCTCAGCTAGAGTCTTTAAACATTTGAGCCTTAGAATCTCACATTTTCACCTTCCTCTTGCATTTAAACATATTTTACATGCCTTCAGTAAAGAAACAGAAAAGGTATTGGTATTTGGTTGCCTATGAAATGAGATGTATCATGATAACCCTACCTCCTGGTTTAAGCCTGGAATAAGAGGCATGTGCCAGGCATAAGTGGTACATTTACCCCAGCCCTGGACTATAATCTCAAGGAGATTCTTCTTTTGCACATTATTTCATCTTGGTAACATTTATGGGAAAAGAATGAAATCTGTGTTGCTGACATGAACTGTTTTCATTTATGGTTCTGGGAGGAAATGTGGGAAATGGATGGAGCTCAGAATAACTACATATAAGCAACAATTATTCCTATGTTGAGCACCCTGACTTTGTTAATCCTGCTGGGGGGCATAATTCCTTATGGTCTTGCTGGGACTGACGGTCTTTGATGATGTTGTTAAAGTCCTAGAATCCATTAGTTTGTTGGGACTCCTGCCTCCCTTAATGTTCCATAGATATGCTGATTCCATAACTTCTGATACAGCTTCAGACTGTCTTAATTCTGATAGGGGCCTATAGACTGTTAATCCTGTTGGGGACCCCCACAATTCTAAATGCAGCCTTAGACTATATACAATACTAAATGCATCTGGTTGGCAACTCCAAGCATAAGTTATATTATAAGCAGACAGAGATGCAGGGGGTGAATACCATATATTGCAGTGCTTCTATGAAAGAAAGCATTAATGCATTCTGTCCTTTTATCCAGAATGCTAAAAACTCACAAAATATATAATGCATTTAGTGTGCTGGTTAAATAAATCTTTAAAATAGCAACACTTGTCAGATTAATGGACTGAATGAATATAATCTACTCAGACTTTACCTTTTATTATACACATGCATGCTGGTGTAAGATCAAACATTTTTAGATAGCAGTAAGTGTCTTTAGATTAAAGTTATTTAATGGTACTAGTCCTGCATTACTACAGTATGTGAGCAACAAAATGAGAACAGAATACAATGTATACATCAAAAATATACCTTAATGCATGGTTTTGTGCTGATGTTCTGCACAAGATTTTTTTTGTTAAGCATACAGCTGTTTAAGATGGCCTTTCACATCTTTTAATGTTTCTTCCTGCTATGTTCTATACATTTTGGTCACAAACCACCATGTGGCAATGTTCCTGTATGGATCATTCCATTATGTTAGGAGTAAAGGGAGTTATGTGAATTTTTGCATTATAGAATATGGAATAGTTATGTTGAATACACGTTAACAGGTTATTTACCGCAGATCACATGCTGCACCGTAGTTCTCTGACACATTACACTGCAACTACAGATTTACAGAGTTCGGTAATCAGTTCCTTTATAAGAGCTAGACCACTAAAGATGCAGAGGAAGTGAAAGTAAAAATAAAAACTCAAAAAGACTCTTACATAAAAGCAGCTTTGTTACAGGAGATGTGGACATCAGTTACTACGTGCTGTGGGCAACAATACTCACAATTCATTTGGATAAAAACAATGTAGTGCAGTTATGTTGCTTAACCATCGTGGCAAAATCTTTACTACTGTGACATTTTGTTTTAGTCTCAACTTTCATATCAACAAAGAAACCACATGATATTAAATAACGCAATTCATGGGCACCTGTTCTAGCCTGTAGATAAACACTGCTAATGCCATAACGACATGACCTGGATTACTGGCTGCATATGGTTTGCTAGTTTGCAGACCTAGTGATTTTAGCTTTGACAGATGTGTTATTGTAGTTTTACACTGACGTGTGTGTGTGTGTGTGTGTGTGTGTGTGTGTGTGTGTGTGTGTGTGTGTGTGTGTGTGTGTGTGTGTGTGTGTGTGCGCGTGTGCATGTGTGTGTATGTGTCTATTTAGTTTTATGTTTTTTTTTCTGTTTAAATGGTTCCACTGTATACATAAATAAAATGCATAGATATGGATATTGGTTAAAATAGAAAAAAGTATTTTCTAATGAAGTGGTTATTTACTCAATTAGCCTTTCAATAACTGTAAAAATAGCTTAACCTTTATGAACCCTTTTCCACCACAACATTGATTGAAATGTTTTACATGAATATATTGTATAGAAAGCATTTTAATATAAAGACTTAATAAATTCAAAACAATTGGTAACAAGTAAACATTTAAAAACCTTGCAGATTTCATCAAGCTAGACTTCAGTTCAGAATACACAATATTTTATAATATTTTTACAAGAGAAAATGGAAAAAAAATGTTTCAAATAAACATTTTAGAGATTTTTCACTTTTTTAAATTTTTATACCACAACATGCAATGCATACAGTCTTTCTAAGCCACTGTTCTGTTAAAGATTTATTTTTTTATTAACTATTTATAAATTTATTTTGAGGCAAATGCTATGTTTCATTTTCTTCTTAACTTAAAAGTCCACTTTTACTGTTACAGGGTAAACACACAGAGAGCATGTGCACGTTCTAGTAAAGTCTATGGAAGAGCACCTTTTATTGTTTGCATTATATTAATGTTATAATTAATCAACTTTCATTCATTTCCTTCATTAGTTATAAAATAAAATAAAATGCAGATAATCTGAGATGCAGGATGCCTTTGCAACAATTTTAACAGAATATGTTTGCGGTCATTTTCTGCCTTTTTATCTTAAGTGTACAACTGTTTTAAGAATTGAACCAAATGCAGATATACAGCATTAGCTTAACTGCAAATATATGTGTGGTTAAATAAATAAGAAAAACATTTATTTTAAAGACAGCTTAGTTAAAATGACTTTGGAGTACCATAGGCACTGCATGATTTAGTGTAGGTGTGAAATGTGCAACAGGATACCAAAAATGTACTAAAACTGGTGAAGGAGTTGTTATACGAAGAGCAATGTTTTTGTTTTAGACCACCAGACGCATTTTTTCCTTCTTCATAGCTGTGTCTGCCAGTTTGCATTTACACAAAATATATTGAGTAAAAATGCACCAAAACAGGAGAAAAGTTACATGCTACTTTACTGCTGCTCCAAATTTATTATTTATTTCACATTTGTTGACTGGGTAAGTCCATCTGAGCTTGGGAACTTTTTAAGAGGAGGCCCAGGGAGAAAAATCTCCAAAGAACAACATTTAAATAGCAATAATATATATAATTTCACCATTACAGACTTAAATGATTAAATGCAAAGTATAGATCTGAGAAAAAGTAAGCATCATAAGAAGTATAAAATCATTTTATTGGGAGTGGTACTTAGAACATAATTAAAAAAGAACTCTGTAAGAAGGGCAGAAGAAGATAAGAAGTAAGTAAAGAAGTGGTTAGCAAGAGGAAGGAGAGATGAGGAAGAGGAGATATGTCTAGGATCAAGTGTTGGCTATTATGCTGCGAGATAACATGGAGAGAGAGAAGTATGAGGTATCAAAAATAGTACAGGCGGTAAGAGTTGGCACGGGTAAAGGTGGAAGTAGGAAGTAAAATTAGTACCAAGCAGAGAAATGAAGTAGGTAGTAAGTAATAGGGAAAGGAAGGGGTGGAAAGTGAGGGGGGGAATGAAAAGAGAGGGAGGAACAACTGAAGGGAAAAAAATTCTATAGAACAGTCTGCTCCCTTTGTGTGCACACCCTCACACACAAGTGTGAATGTCTTCCTCTTCTTCTTCTTCTTCTTTTTTTCTTTTGGCTGTTCTCATTAGGCGTCACCACAGCGGATCATCTGTTTCCATTTCTTCGCGTCCTCTGCATCTTGCTCTGTCACACCAACCACCTGCATGTCCTCTCTCATCACATCCATAAACCTTATCTTAGGCCTTCCTCTTTTCCTCTTACCTGGCAGCTCCATCCTTAGCATCATTTTCCCAATATACCCAGCATCCCTCCTCAGCACATGTCCAAACCAACACAATCTCACCTCTCTGGCTTTGTCTCCAAGCTGTCCAATCTGAGCTGACCCTCTAATAAAGTGTGTATGTAATATATATATATGAAATCTTGATGAGTGGATGGGAAATAGTATATGTAAGATGGGAACAATACCTCTACTGAAAACATCATGATTCATCACATACACTAGTATATGTAGGATGGGCACAATACCTCTACTGAAATCATCGTGACTCATCATATACACTAGTATATGTGGGATGGGCACAATATCTCTACTGAAATCAGCATGACACATCATATACACTAGTATATGTAGGATGGGCACAATACCTCTACTGAAATCATCGTGACTCATCATATACACTAGTATATGTGGGATGGGCACAATATCTCTACTGAAATCACCATGACACATCATATACACTAGTATATGTAGGATGGGCACAATACCTCTACTGAAATTATCATGACTCATCATATACACTGGTATATGTAGGATGGGCACAATACCTCTACTGAAATCATCGTGACTCATCATATACACTAGTATATGTGGGATGGGCACAATATCTCTACTGAAATCACCATGACACATCATATACACTAGTATATGTAGGATGGGCACAATACCTCTACTGAAATCATTGTGACTCATCATATACACTTGTATATGTAGGATGGGCACAATATCTCTACTGAAATCACCATGACACATCATATACACTAGTATATGTAGGATGGGCACAATACCTCTACTGAAATCATCGTGACTCATCATATACACTAGTATATGTGGGATGTGCACAATATCTCTACTGAAATCACCATGACACATCATATACACTAGTATATGTAGGATGGGCACAATACCTCTACTGAAATCATTGTGACTCATCATATACACTAGTATATGTGGGATGGGCACAATATCTCTACTGAAATCAGCATGACACATCATATACACTAGTATATCTAGGATGGGCACAATACCTCTACTGAAATCATCATGACTCAACATATACACTAGTATATGTATGATGGGCACAATACCTCTACTGAAATCATCATGACTCATCATATACACTAGTATATGTAGGATGGGCACAATACCTCTACTGAAATCATTGTGACTCATCATATACACTAGTATATGTGGGATGGGCACAATACCTCTACTGAAATCACCATGACACATCATATACACTAGTATATCTAGGATGGGCACAGTACCTCTACTGAAATCATCATGACTCAACATATACACTAGTATATGTATGATGGGCACAATACCTCTACTGAAATCATCATGACTCAACATATACACTAGTATATGTAGGATGGGCACAATACCTCTACTGAAATCATCATGACTCAACATATACACTAGTATATGTATGATGGGCACAATACCTCTACTGAAATCATCATGACTCATCATATACACTAGCATATGTAAGATGCGCACAATACCTCTATTGAAATCATTGTGACTCATCATATACACTAGTATATGTATGATGGGCACAATACCTCTACTGAAATCATCATGACTCATCACATATCCCAACTATGTGTTTTGGACCCTTATGTCTTCTGAAGTATACATGTAACATAAAACGACCTGTATTGATCATCACATCCAAATGCATCAATGTGAACTGTACTTACTTACTTTCAGTAAGAATGACTTTTACATAGGAATGAATTTCAAGGCAGGATTACAACCACACACATATAGGCCTCTCTGATATCTTTTTCCATTCATTCATTCAGAATCAGTAAATGTCAAATTTCCATGGTATAAAGCTCGCCTGTGGCAATATCAGTTAACAGATTAACTTGCAACTTTCTGAATCCTGTATCCCATGGGTCCTGTTCCCAGCTGTTACAGTACTATTTTAACATTGGGTAAGCCCCAAACTGTGAATATGGCAAAACTCAACCACCTTTCAGCTTCCAAAGTCTAACCCTCAAAAGCTATGCCAGTAGACAGTCCATTGTTGAACGCTGGATACTGTGACAATGGGTGTAGCATCTCACATGGTGCAGCTCAATGATATGTCATGCCTTTACTGCTACTGCTGTAAGTAGTGCCAATGTGTCTGCCGAGAGATCCATCAATGGGTGCAGTGTCACACATGGCACAGCTCAGTGATATGTCATGCCTTTACTACTACTGCTGTAAGTAGTGCCAATGTGTCTGCTGAGAGATCCATCAATGGGTGTAGCATCACACATGGCATAGCTCAATGGTATGTCACGCCTTTACTACTACTGCTGTAAGTAGTGCCAATGTGTCTGCCGAGAGATCCATCAATGGGCGTAGCATCACACATGGCACAGCTCAATGGTATGTCCCGCCTTTACTACTACTGCTGTAAGTAGTGTCAATGTGTCTGCTGAGAGATCCATCAATGGGTGTAGCATCACACATGGCACAGCTCAATGATATGGCATGCCTTTACTACTACTGCTGTAAGTAGTGCCAATGTGTCTGCCGAGAGATCCATCAATGGGTGTAGCATCACACACATGGCACAGCTCAATAATATGTCATGCCTTTACTACTACTGCTGTAAGTAGTGCCAATGTGTCTGCTGAACGATCCATCAATGGGTGTAGCATCACACATGGCACAGCTCAATGATATGTCATGCCTTTACTACTACTGCTGTAAGTAGTGCCAGTGTGTCTGCTGAGAGATCCATCAATGGGTGTAGCATCACACATGGCACAGCTCAATGATATGTCATGCCTTTACTACTACTGCTGTAAGTAGTGCCAATGTGTCTGCCGAGAGATCCATCAATGGGTGTAGCATCACACATGGCACAGCTCAATGATATGTCATGCCTTTACTACTACTGCTGTAAGTAGTGCCAATGTGTCTGCTGAGAGATCCATCAATGGGCGTAGTGTCACACATGGCACAGCACAATGATATGTCACGCCTTTACAACTACTGCTGTAAGTAGTGCCAATGTGTCTGCTGAGAGATCCATCAATGGGTGTAGCATCACACATGGCACAGCTCAATGATATGTCATGCCTTTACTACTACTGCTGTAAGTAGTGCCAATGTGTCTGCTGAGAGATCCATCAATGGGCATAACATCACACATGGCACAGCTCAATGATATGTCATGCCTTTACTACTACTGCTGTAAGTAGTGCCAATGTGTCTGCTGAGAGATCCATCAATGGGCGTAGCATCACACACATAGCACAGCTCAATGATATATCATGCCTTTACTACTACTGCTGTAAGTTGTGCCAATGTGTCTGCTGAGAGATCCATCAATGAGCGTAGTGTCACACATGGCACAGCACAATGATATGTCATGTCTTTACAACTACTGCTGTAAGTAGTGCCAATGTGTCTGCTGAGAGATCCATCAATGGGTGCAGCATCACACATGGCACAGCTCAATGATATGTCATGCCTTTACTACTACTGCTGTAAGTAGTGCCAATGTGTCTGCTGAGAGATCCATCAATGGGCATAGCATCACACATGGCACAGCTCAATGATATGTCATGCCTTTACTACTACTGCTGTAAGTAGTGCCAATGTGTCTGCTGAGAGATCCATCAATGGGCATAGCATCACACACATGGCACAGCTCAATGATATATCATGCCTTTACTACTACTGCTGTAAGTTGTGCCAATGTGTCTGCTGAGAGATCCATCAATGGGCGTAGCATCTCACATGGCACAGCTCAATGATATGTCATGCCTTTACTACTACTGCTGTAAGTAGTGCTAGTGTGTCTGCTGAGACATCCATCAATGGGTGTAGCATCACACATGGCACAACTCAATGATATGTCATGCCTTTACTACTACTGCTGTAAGTAGTGCCAATGTGTCTGCTGAGAGATCCATCAATGGGCATAGCATCACACATGGCATAGCTCAATGATATGTCACGCCTTTTCTACTACTGCTGTAAGTAGTGCCAATGTGCCTGCCGAGAGATCTATCAATAGGCATAGCATCACACATGGCACAGCTCAATGGTATGTCATGCCTTTACAACTACTGCTGTAAGTAGTGCCAATGTGTCTGCTGAGAGATCTATCAATGGGCGTAGCGTCACACATGGCACAGCTCAATATGTCATGCCTTTACTACTACTGTTGTAAGTTGTGCCAATGTGCCTGCTGAGAGATCCATCAATGGGCGTAGCATCACACACATGGCACAGCTCAATGATATGTCATGCCTTTACAACTACTGCTGTAAGTAGTGCCAATGTCTCTGCTGAGAGATCCATCAATGGGTGTAGCATCACACATGGCACAGCTCAATGATATGTCATGCCTTTACTACTACTGCTGTAAGTAGTGCCAATGTGTCTGCTGAGAGATCCATCAATGGGCGTAGCATCACACACATGGCACAGCTCAATGATATGTCATGCCTTTACTACTACTGCTGTAAGTAGTGCCAATGTGTCTGCTGAGAGATCTATCAATGGGCATAGTGTCACACATGGCACAGCTCAATGATATGTCATGCCTTTACTACTACTGCTGTAAGTAGTGCCAATGTGTCTGCTGAGAGATCCATGAATGGGCGTAGCATCACACATGGCACAGCTCAATGATATGTCACGCCTTTACTACTACTGCTGTAAGTAGTGCCAATGTGCCTGCCGAGAGATCAATCAATAGGCATAGCATCACACATGGCACAGCTCAATGGTATGTCACGCCTTTACTACTACTGCTGTAAGTAGTGCCAATGTGTCTGCTGAGAGATCCATCAATGGGTGCAGCATCACACATGGCACAGCTCAATGATATGTCATGCCTTTACTACTACTGCTGTAAGTAGTGCCAATGTGTCTGCTGAGAGATCTATCAATGGGCGTAGCGTCACACACGGCACAGCTCAATATGTCATGCCTTTACTACTACTGCTGTAAGTTGTGCCAATGTGTCTGCTGAGAGATCCATCAATGGGCGTAGCATCACACACATGGCACAGCTCAATGATATGTCACGCCTTTACAACTACTGCTGTAAGTAGTGCCAATGTCTCTGCTGAGAGATCCATCAATGGATGTAGCATCACACATGGCACAGCTCAATGATATGTCATGCATTTACTACTACTGCTGTAAGTAGTGCCAATGTGTCTGCTGAGAGATCCATCAATGGGCGTAGCATCACACACATGGCACAGCTCAATGATATGTCATGCCTTTACTACTACTGCTGTAAGTAGTGCCAATGTGTCTGCTGAGAGATTCATCAATGGGCGTAGTGTCGCACATGGCACAGCTCAATGATATATCATGCCTTTACTACTACTGCTGTAAGTAGTGCCAATGTGTCTGCTGAGAGATCCATCAATGGGTGTAGCATCACACATGGCACAGCTCAATGATATGTCACGCCTTTACAACTACTGCTGTAAGTAGTGCCAATGTGTCTGCTGAGAGATCCATCAATGGGTGTAGCATCACACATGGCACAGCTCAATGATATGTCATGCCTTTACTACTACTGCTGTAAGTAGTGCCATTGTGTCTGCTGAGAGATCCATCAATGGGCGTAGCATCACACATGGCACAGCTCAATGATATGTCACGCCTTTACTACTACTGCTGTAAGTAGTGCCAATGTGCTGATAGATCCATCAATGGTGTAGCATCACACATGGCACAGCTCAATGATATGTCATGCCTTTACTACTACTGCTGTAAGTAGTGCCAATGTGTCTGCTGAGCAATCCATCAATGGGTGTAGCATCACACATGGCACAGCTCAATGATATGTCATGCCTTTACTACTACTGCTGTAAGTAGTGCCAATGTGTCTGCTGAGAGATCCATCAATGGGTGTAGCGTCACACATGGCACAGCTCAATGATATGTCATGCCTTTACTACTACTGCTGCAAGTTGTGCCAATGTGTCTGCCGAGAGATCCATCAATGGGCGTAGTGTCACACATGACACAGCTCAATGATATGTCATGCCTTTACTACTACTGCTGTAAGTAGTGCCAATGTGTCTGCTGAGAGATCCATCAATGGGTGTAGCATCACACATGGCACAGCTCAATGATATGTCATGCCTTTACTACTACTGCTGTAAGTAGTGCCAATGTGTCTGCTGAGAGATCCATCAATGGGTGTAGCGTCACACATGGCACAGCTCAATGTATGTCATGCCTTTACTACTACTGCTGCAAGTTGTGCCAGTGTGTCTGCTGAGAGATCCATCAATGGGCATAGTGTCACACATGACACAGCTCAATGATATGTCATGCCTTTACTACTACTGCTGTAAGTAGTGCCAATGTGTCTGCCGAGAGATCCATCAATGGATGTAGCATCACACATGGCACAGCTCAACGATATGTCATGCCTTTACTACTACTGCTGTAAGTAGTGCCAATGTGTCTGCCAAGAGGTCCATCAATGGGCGTAGTGTCACACATGGCACAGCTCAATGATATGTCATGCCTTTACTACTACTGCTGTAAGTAGTGCCAATGTGTCTGCTGAGAGATCTAGCCACTTACAATCACACAAATGCAGTTTGCATTGCTGCATGTCTTTGTGCTATACCAGTAACATGCAAGATCTGAATTAGGCGCCAATTCAGACATAGTTTGTAAGCCTGACTTTTGCAGACATGGCTTGCAATGGATAGAGCGGCACTAAATTTAGAGCACAAAGGGGGGGGGTATTGACGAGTCCAGGATATTTATGGCACTCCTCATGAAGCCTTATACCATAGGCTGCTGCTGGGGAATTATAATAGATCTCTGTATAAGACTGAGGCTTGGAATAGCTTAGCCAAAGCTGTGTCCAATGCAGCTAGCATTCCACGCAATGAGGAACAATGTCACTGCTACAATAGTGACCTTAAAAAGCACAAGCAGGACCTCCTAAGCCAATGGGAGGCTGTGCTGAGGCCTGCAAGCACCCTCCAGATGTTCTGTGATATGACAGGAATCTAGCCAGCCAATGCAGTTGCTTATTTTCCTTCCATTTGTATTTGTCTTATTTTTCTTATTCACAGCTGCATTGGAGATCACTGTAAATTGTGAGGGTCACCGGGAGAGATTAACTCATCTCAGAGAGGCACAGGGTAGGTATGAATCAAGTAAAAATTAAAGCCATAAGATTATTTTCATTTACTCAGGCACTAGCATCTCGAGCAGGTATTTGTCATCATTCATCTCAAGCATGCATGCCTTCCCAAATAAGTGCTGTTGCTTGCCTTAGCCAATTAGAATACCAGCTTTACTGCATGTGAGCTCAGTATCCAGAAACAGTATTTAAAAAAATAATTATTATTTATAAGATCTTAACAACAGTCTGTCAGGAAGAATTATATTATGGTAATAGTAATTATTACGTTAGAATGCACAAGTCCAATCCATCAAATTGAAAGAAAGGCAGCTGTTTATTGTATCAGTTCAGTGGTATTTGATTAATTAATACCTTTCCATCATATATGGATGTTTCAAAAGTGTGCAATAGTGAATTATCATGCTTGTTTATTTATTGCCAAGTAAAAGTTTGTTTAAAGTATACAGTACTGTTACATGACATGTATGTAGTTACCCTTGTTTTTGTCTCTCCCCACCCTTGTCTCTCTCTCTTTTGTTTCCTTTTTTTTGGGGGCAGGGTTATAATTCAATAATAATCTGCTGTTTGCATAACTTGCTGCAGCAAATCAATCATAAGTGGAACAGGGAGGTGCACCAACCACTGTGGCTCAGTCTGTTATACCTCCACAGATGAGCACTTCAGGGTCACAGCCTGTCAGTGTTGCCTCCAAAACCCCTGCCCTACCTGCTCCCAGTACATCAGGTGGCTCTCCCCCAGCTGTTGGTGTAGTGGTACCCCCAGGAGCAGTAGTAGTGGAAGTAGTGATTTTGTCACCCAGCAGGAGGTGACAGGGCTGATGGAGGCTATGATGGAGAGGGGTCTTGGTGTATGTATCAGCAGGGTTGAAATGGTCCTGTGTTGTATTGTAAAGATGATACCAAATCTGGTATCGACCCAGGGAGCTGATGTCAGTTCTGAGGGTGAGGACCAGATTCTCACTTTTACCATGCTAGACATGGGTGCGCTATGTCCCTTACATATCTCCAATCCTGGTATCACCCACCCTTTTGTCCCCATCACCATCCCTGTTTGTCTTGTGTGTCCTGTATGGCTGCAGATGCTTCCTAATCTACCCTACCTATCTGACCCTCTCATTCCTAAGCACCATTTCCAACATTCCTCTCTCTCCCTAAAATACAAAAAAATGGGCACCTCTCCCAGAAAAAAAACTGTCCCATACATAGATCTCCACTTTGCCTGTGTGTCAACCTTACACAATTGATTTGGTCAAACTGGTCATGCAACATTATTCCATAGTTGTCACCCATCACTGGTGTGGTGACTCTGTAAAGTCATGAAACTGAGTGTAAAATTGTACATTGATGTTGTGAAGAAGTGGATAGCTATAGCACTCTCCCACAAACCTGCAAATTCCTGTATTTGTTTCCTTGTATGATACCCTCTGCTTGCCAACCCCATTTTTTTCCCACTGTCCTATCCACCCAGTTATCACACAGTTAATCTGGTCAAAGAATAGATTCACACATGGCACAGCTCAATGATATGTCATGCCTTTACTACTACTGCTGTAAGTAGTGCCAATGTGTCTGCTGAGAGATCCATCAATGGGCGTAGCATCACACACATAGCACAGCTCAATGATATATCATGCCTTTACTACTACTGCTGTAAGTTGTGCCAATGTGTCTGCTGAGAGATCCATCAATGGGCGTAGTGTCACACATGGCACAGCACAATGATATGTCATGTCTTTACAACTACTGCTGTAAGTAGTGCCAATGTGTCTGCTGAGAGATCCATCAATGGGTGCAGCATCACACATGGCACAGCTCAATGATATGTCATGCCTTTACTACTACTGCTGTAAGTAGTGCCAATGTGTCTGCTGAGAGATCCATCAATGGGCATAGCATCACACATGGCACAGCTCAATGATATGTCATGCCTTTACTACTACTGCTGTAAGTAGTGCCAATGTGTCTGCTGAGAGATCCATCAATGGGCATAGCATCACACACATGGCACAGCTCAATGATATATCATGCCTTTACTACTACTGCTGTAAGTTGTGCCAATGTGTCTGCTGAGAGATCCATCAATGGGCGTAGCATCTCACATGGCACAGCTCAATGATATGTCATGTCTTTACTACTACTGCTGTAAGTAGTGCTAGTGTGTCTGCTGAGACATCCATCAATGGGTGTAGCATCACACATGGCACAACTCAATGATATGTCATGCCTTTACTACTACTGCTGTAAGTAGTGCCAATGTGTCTGCTGAGAGATCCATCAATGGGCATAGCATCACACATGGCATAGCTCAATGATATGTCACGCCTTTACTACTACTGCTGTAAGTAGTGCCAATGTGCCTGCCGAGAGATCTATCAATAGGCATAGCATCACACATGGCACAGCTCAATGGTATGTCATGCCTTTACAACTACTGCTGTAAGTAGTGCCAATGTGTCTGCTGAGAGATCTATCAATGGGCGTAGCGTCACACATAGCACAGCTCAATATGTCATGCCTTTACCACTACTGTTGTAAGTTGTGCCAATGTGCCTGCTGAGAGATCCATCAATGGGCGTAGCATCACACACATGGCACAGCTCAATGATATGTCATGCCTTTACAACTACTGCTGTAAGTAGTGCCAATGTCTCTGCTGAGAGATCCATCAATGGGTGTAGCATCACACATGGCACAGCTCAATGATATGTCATGCCTTTACTACTACTGCTGTAAGTAGTGCCAATGTGTCTGCTGAGAGATCCATCAATGGGCGTAGCATCACACACATGGCACAGCTCAATGATATGTCATGCCTTTACTACTACTGCTGTAAGTAGTGCCAATGTGTCTGCTGAGAGATCTATCAATGGGCATAGTGTCACACATGGCACAGCTCAATGATATGTCATGCCTTTACTACTACTGCTGTAAGTAGTGCCAATGTGTCTGCTGAGAGATCCATGAATGGGCGTAGCATCACACATGGCACAGCTCAATGATATGTCACGCCTTTACTACTACTGCTGTAAGTAGTGCCAATGT
Organism: Protopterus annectens; assembly: GCF_019279795.1. Lineage (NCBI taxonomy): Eukaryota > Metazoa > Chordata > Ceratodontiformes > Protopteridae > Protopterus > Protopterus annectens. The sequence continues at coordinate 100,367,147 of NC_056746.1, forward strand.
GCCTGCCGAGAGATCAATCAATAGGCATAGCATCACACATGGCACAGCTCAATGGTATGTCACGCCTTTACTACTACTGCTGTAAGTAGTGCCAATGTGTCTGCTGAGAGATCCATCAATGGGTGTAGCATCACACATGGCACAGCTCAATGATATGTCATGCCTTTACTACTACTGCTGTAAGTAGTGCCAATGTGTCTGCTGAGAGATCTATCAATGGGCGTAGCGTCACACGGCACAGCTCAATATGTCATGCCTTTACTACTACTGCTGTAAGTTGTGCCAATGTGTCTGCTGAGAGATCCATCAATGGGCGTAGCATCACACACATGGCACAGCTCAATGATATGTCACGCCTTTACAACTACTGCTGTAAGTAGTGCCAATGTCTCTGCTGAGAGATCCATCAATGGATGTAGCATCACACATGGCACAGCTCAATGATATGTCATGCATTTACTACTACTGCTGTAAGTAGTGCCAATGTGTCTGCTGAGAGATCCATCAATGGGCGTAGCATCACACACATGGCACAGCTCAATGATATGTCATGCCTTTACTACTACTGCTGTAAGTAGTGCCAATGTGTCTGCTGAGAGATTCATCAATGGGCGTAGTGTCGCACATGGCACAGCTCAATGATATATCATGCCTTTACTACTACTGCTGTAAGTAGTGCCAATGTGTCTGCTGAGAGATCCATCAATGGGTGTAGCATCACACATGGCACAGCTCAATGATATGTCACGCCTTTACAACTACTGCTGTAAGTAGTGCCAATGTGTCTGCTGAGAGATCCATCAATGGGTGTAGCATCACACATGGCACAGCTCAATGATATGTCATGCCTTTACTACTACTGCTGTAAGTAGTGCCATTGTGTCTGCTGAGAGATCCATCAATGGGCGTAGCATCACACATGGCACAGCTCAATGATATGTCACGCCTTTACTACTACTGCTGTAAGTAGTGCCAATGTGCTGATAGATCCATCAATGGTGTAGCATCACACATGGCACAGCTCAATGATATGTCATGCCTTTACTACTACTGCTGTAAGTAGTGCCAATGTGTCTGCTGAGCAATCCATCAATGGGTGTAGCATCACACATGGCACAGCTCAATGATATGTCATGCCTTTACTACTACTGCTGTAAGTAGTGCCAATGTGTCTGCTGAGAGATCCATCAATGGGTGTAGCATCACACATGGCACAGCTCAATGATATGTCATGCCTTTACTACTACTGCTGCAAGTTGTGCCAATGTGTCTGCCGAGAGATCCATCAATGGGCGTAGTGTCACACATGACACAGCTCAATGATATGTCATGCCTTTACTACTACTGCTGTAAGTAGTGCCAATGTGTCTGCTGAGAGATCCATCAATGGGTGTAGCATCACACATGGCACAGCTCAATGATATGTCATGCCTTTACTACTACTGCTGTAAGTAGTGCCAATGTGTCTGCTGAGAGATCCATCAATGGGTGTAGCGTCACACATGGCACAGCTCAATGATATGTCATGCCTTTACTACTACTGCTGCAAGTTGTGCCAGTGTGTCTGCTGAGAGATCCATCAATGGGCATAGTGTCACACATGACACAGCTCAATGATATGTCATGCCTTTACTACTACTGCTGTAAGTAGTGCCAATGTGTCTGCCGAGAGATCCATCAATGGACGTAGCATCACACATGGCACAGCTCAACGATATGTCATGCCTTTACTACTACTGCTGTAAGTAGTGCCAATGTGTCTGCCAAGAGATCCATCAATGGGCGTAGTGTCACACATGACACAGCTCAATGATATGTCATGCCTTTACTACTACTGCTGTAAGTAGTGCCAATGTGTCTGCTGAGAGATCTAGCCACTTACAATCACACAAATGCAGTTTGCATTGCTGCATGTCTTTGTGCTATACCAGTAACATGCAAGATCTGAATTAGGCGCCAATTCAGACATAGTTTGTAAGCCTGACTTTTGCAGACATGGCTTGCAATGGATAGAGCGGCACTAAATTTAGAGCACAAAGGGGGGGGGTATTGACGAGTCCAGGATATTTATGGCACTCCTCATGAAGCCTTATACCATAGGCTGCTGCTGGGGAATTATAATAGATCTCTGTATAAGACTGAGGCTTGGAATAGCTTAGCCAAAGCTGTGTCCAATGCAGCTAGCATTCCACGCAATGAGGAACAATGTCACTGCTACAATAGTGACCTTAAAAAGCACAAGCAGGACCTCCTAAGCCAATGGGAGGCTGTGCTGAGGCCTGCAAGCACCCTCCAGATGTTCTGTGATATGACAGGAATCTAGCCAGCCAATGCAGTTGCTTATTTTCCTTCCATTTGTATTTGTCTTATTTTTCTTATTCACAGCTGCATTGGAGATCACTGTAAATTGTGAGGGTCACCGGGAGAGATTAACTCACCTCAGAGAGGCACAGGGTAGGTATGAATCAAGTAAAAATTAAAGCCATAAGATTATTTTCATTTACTCAGGCACTAGCATCTCGAGCAGGTATTTGTCATCATTCATCTCAAGCATGCATGCCTTCCCAAATAAGTGCTGTTGCTTGCCTTAGCCAATTAGAATACCAGCTTTACTGCATGTGAGCTCAGTATCCAGAAACAGTATTTAAAAAAATAATTATTATTTATAAGATCTTAACAACAGTCTGTCAGGAAGAATTATATTATGGTAATAGTAATTATTACGTTAGAATGCACAAGTCCAATCCATCAAATTGAAAGAAAGGCAGCTGTTTATTGTATCAGTTCAGTGGTATTTGATTAATTAATACCTTTCCATCATATATGGATGTTTCAAAAGTGTGCAATAGTGAATTATCATGCTTGTTTATTTATTGCCAAGTAAAAGTTTGTTTAAAGTATACAGTACTGTTACATGACATGTATGTAGTTACCCCTTGTTTTTGTCTCTCCCCACCCTTGTCTCTCTCTCTTTTGTTTCCTTTTTTTTGGGGGCAGGGTTATAATTCAATAATAATCTGCTGTTTGCATAACTTGCTGCAGCAAATCAATCATAAGTGGAACAGGGAGGTGCACCAACCACTGTGGCTCAGTCTGTTATACCTCCACAGATGAGCACTTCAGGGTCACAGCCTGTCAGTGTTGCCTCCAAAACCCCTGCCCTACCTGCTCCCAGTACATCAGGTGGCTCTCCCCCAGCTGTTGGTGTAGTGGTACCCCCAGGAGCAGTAGTAGTGGAAGTAGTGATTTTGTCACCCAGCAGGAGGTGACAGGGCTGATGGAGGCTATGATGGAGAGGGGTCTTGGTGTATGTATCAGCAGGGTTGAAATGGTCCTGTGTTGTATTGTAAAGACGATACCAAATCTGGTATTGACCCAGGGAGCTGATGTCAGTTCTGAGGGTGAGGACCAGATTCTCACTTTTGCCATGCTAGACATGGGTGCGCTATGTCCCTTACATATCTCCAATCCTGGTATCACCCACCCTTTTGTCCCCATCACCATCCCTGTTTGTCTTGTGTGTCCTGTATGGCTGCAGATGCTTCCTAATCTACCCTACCTATCTGACCCTCTCATTCCTAAGCACCATTTCCAACATTCCTCTCTCTCCCTAAAATACAAAAAAATGGGCACCTCTCCCAGAAAAAAAACTGTCCCATACATAGATCTCCACTTTGCCTGTGTGTCAACCTTACACAATTGATTTGGTCAAACTGGTCATGCAACATTATTCCATAGTTGTCACCCATCACTGGTGTGGTGACTCTGTAAAGTCATGAAACTGAGTGTAAAATTGTACATTGATGTTGTGAAGAAGTGGATAGCTATAGCACTCTCCCACAAACCTGCAAATTCCTGTATTTGTTTCCTTGTATGATACCCTCTGCTTGCCAACCCCATTTTTTTCCCACTGTCCTATCCACCCAGTTATCACACAGTTAATCTGGTCAAAGAATAGATTCACACACAACACATGCATGGCCAGACATGGCTCATGGAAAAGCCTTCACTTTATGTCCTTAGCATTTGCGCAGACCTTGGCATAGTGCAGCAATGCTGAAAGAAAGTGAATGCTGTTTAACCTCTTATTGCAAAAGCTGATGAATAATGAAATCTGCAGTGGTCCAGTTACTTCTGTACAAATGTAGTTAAATCTGCTGCATTATGGGACTAAAGAGTAAAGCCATACTAAAGGCAGTACTGCGGAACAGTTAATGTAGCATTTATTAGGCTGCTGGATGTATTCAACTATGAGCTCCTATGTGGTGTGTTGTGTTACTTACCCTGTTTGCTTTTTTGCCATAGTGTCTCAGGATCGATTACAGCAGTATATCAGTATATTACTTCATGACAGTTTATATTCCTAGCATATATTTAACTGCAAATATTTGTATTTCTCTACATATAACACATTCCCTTACCATAGCATTGGAATAGTTCGGCAAGACCTCATTTTCAAAAATATTGTGGCCCCAGCTGGGAGACTTAGTAATCTAACTTAATCCTGGTTACATATTCTTGGTTATTGCACTCTCCCACCCCTTATTAGTACCACTAGCAATCAGTATATTCATGAGTAAGACTAACACAACCATACAGATGTTTCTACATGTCCTACAGAACATATTTGTGCTATTTCTCTCTGCATCTGTCGCTGACTCCCTCTGTTCACCCCCCCTTCTTCCATAAGTTTTCAGTGTGATTCAATAGTGTAATTTTAGTGCTGGGAATTAGTAATTCCTTTCTGGTGTGGTGAGCTAATACTGAAATGCGTAGAAAGATTTTTTTAATAATGTCATGGGTTCTATTCCAGCTATCAGCTATTTGTTAATCACTGGTTTTGGTTCAGGAATGTAGCTGTACCCCTTGGCTACAAATTATTGTGAGGCACCATTATCCTTCTTCATGAATAAATAATTATGTCCCTGTCTCATTGTCAACCTGATGATGTATCACTCCCTCTTCTGTATCATTATTCCTCCATTTCTGCATTTGCATAATGTTTCATGCCAGGCAGCAAATGCAACTAAGCAGAAATGGGAGCAAAATACTTATAGCAATACATTTGAAACTGATCATCTTCATCTGCATTACTCTGTTTCACTTTGCACCACTGTGCTAATCTGAATTATTTAATGGAATGCTGAAAAAATGTTTATACGTATGGATGGCAACATGTGTCATTATGTTTTGTCTGACTACTTCAGTACATATTGACTAACCTTTGCTTAGCACATTATTATCCTGCCTGCTACCTATTGTAAATGTGGTCTTGTAAAAATCATTATTCAGGGGTCAGCACAGAGCAGCAGAGAGTACAGCTAACTATTGTTCCAAGTTCAACACTTCAAGGTATGATTACGCACGCACTAACACTTTGACATCAGCAGCTCAAATCAGCTCAGCAGTGCTGCACTTAAACAGTACAAGAAAACCAAATAGGGGAGCATAGAATCATAGTTTTCTTTTGCACTAAGTTTGTATGTCTCTATTACTGTTGCCTACATATGAACATTCTTTGTTAAGGATGTCAAATCATCAAATTAATTTTGGTGAAGTACTGTTTCTGCTCTATGGTGTTTACATTTGCATCATGTTACCAACTTGGTTAAACTATTCTCATCAGATTCATCACTGTCATTCTGCACTGCACTGTTCTATATCAGACTTCCATGTTTGTCCTGCCAATTCACACAGTAAAAGTCTGCAGTGCAATGTTCTATGTCAGACTTCCACGTTTGTCCTGCCAATGCACATTGTGCAAGTCTGTAGTGCACTGTTCTATGTCAGACTTCCACGTTTGTCCTGCCAATGCACATTGTGCAAGTCTGTAGTGCACTGTTCTGTGTCAGTCTTCCATGTTTGTCCTGCCAATGCACATAGTGCAAGTATGAGACAATACAAGTGTTCAGTCATCCCGACAGGAAGTCAAAGGAAAGTCAGATTGATAATCCAGTGGTGTGCAGCAATCAATGTTTATATCATCCTGTTATGTGGAACATGCCACTGTCCCTCACAGTGTCACAATGTATGGTAAGGACTGTCTGTACATTGCATTATTAAGGTATGTCATTACATGTGACTATCACAGTGATGTTACATTGTCCTGTGCACACATAACAGTATCCCTCACAGTATCACAGTGTACAGTGAGGACAGTCTGCCCATTGCATTATCAAGGTATGTCATTACACATGACAATTAGAGTGATGTTACATTGTCATGTGCACACATAAGAGTATCCCTCACAGTATCACAGGGTACAGTGAGGACAGTCTGTACATTGCATTATTAAGGTATGTCATTACATGTGACAATTAGAGTGATGTTACATTGTCCTGTGCACACATATGCATTTGTTGCACAGCCTGGGATGCACAGTAATATCTCTTCCAAACTTTGATCTTTGCAAATATTCCAATATCCAATTTCACATAGATGCTGTGTGTGTTCCCTTGTGGCATTTGTGACTGGTACATTGCTCCCTAGATTGTGTAAGCTAGTTAGGTAGGAGGTTCAATACCCAGAATGACATACTTGTATGTATGTGCATGTGTGAGACTGTGTGTATCTATGAGTGGTGAATCCACTTCCCCTGAGAATAATGTATTTAACTGTTCTCACAGCTCCCTTATCCCTAATGTTACAGTGACAGCATCTCTGAAACACACTGATGAGGTCATCTTGACAAAGTGCATTCTCTACCTTCAGAATCAGACTTCTCCTGTGCTGCTTGTCAGTATTACAGTGCTCTGTAGAGTGTGTAAATTAGAGAGGTAGGAAGTTTGGTACCTGCCATGGACACCTTGCATGCATGTGTGTAATACTTGTGTCCACCTCCATCTCCCCTGCATAGATCATATTTAAATGTGTATAAACCCCCTTATAACAATGTTTACAGTAACATCTTCTCTGAAACACACTGATGAGGTCATCCTGACAAAAGTGCAGTCTGTTCCATGAGAGTCAGACGTCACCTAAGGTGCTTGTGGTTCATCCAGATGTCATTAGTCAGTAGAGTTGCATCACTAGCTGTTCAATCCCTGATGAGGCAACATTGTATGATTGTAATGCTGTTAAAAAAATTGTATCACCTTATTCTTATCCATTTTTATGTTGGAAAATGAAATATCATCACAGGTTGTGATTGCATGGCCGTGAAATGTTTATTCAGGGCATGTATAGCTGTGAGTCCTCCTATGTATGGTGTGTGAATTGAGTTATGGCCTTTATATCATACCTGCACACATATACTGGTGTTCACTTCTGGAACAGTGTGTGTCCTACATGACAGAGATGGCTTCTTTCTAAAAGACAATCAGTCATATTTTAATGCTCAGTATTATATTGGCATTAATATGTATAACTCATAACTGTCTGTCTGATTAACTCTTATTGTTTATATGATATCCAAACTTGCTGTGTAGACACACACACACACGCACACACACGCACACACACGCACACACAGACACATACACACACACACACACACACACACACACACACACACACACACACACACACACACACACACACATATTCAGTTCAGTTCTTTGTGACAGTCTCCAGTGCTATCTGATGTGGCACAGGCAGTCGATACAGGGATCTTAGAACCAGCTTGCATAATAGGCAGGGGTTTGAATCTGCTAAGATCTGTCTGTCAGACTACAGTGGCTTATGCACACACTCATGAGCCAGCTTTTTCATGTGTTGTCATACCATGTAGGTTGTCAGTGCACCCTATATGGTATGATAGTCCTGCCTGTCCTTCAAAGGTATCCTTCCTTACATGACTGATGTGCATATGCCTGTGGTGCCTGATTGTTATGCATCTCTCTGATATCTTTTGAGCCATGTGTTCTAACATGACATGATGTAGATGTTTCTTAGGTCATTCCTTGCTCATATGCATTACCGGTTCACAAGATAATTATACCCAGTATTGCATGTTGTCCTTTAAACATGTGTTTAATACTGGCATTATTTCCATCACAATATACAGTTTACTGGCAGATGTGTGATTCCATGCACATGTCTATCTGTATCAAATACAGGGTGGCCATCAAGAAATGTGATTGATCCTCAACACTTTCTTTTGTGTTGCTGATGTCAGATTGCAGTTGTGTTACTGTTCCCTGTAATTCCATGTGACCATGCCCAGTACTGGTATGCCAGTCTATTGTGAGCATGCCCTGTATTAGTATGCTAGACATGTTTGTGAGCATGCCCAGTATTAGTATATCAGACATGTTTGTGAGCATGCCCAGTATTAGTATGTCAGACATGTTTGTAAGTCAGCAAGGGTGACGCTGGACTCCTGACATGTCATCCACTCTGTCTTGACATTGGGCACTTATGCATGTTGTTTATTAGATGTATCATTTACATAAACTTACACTTGCCTTTTTATTTCATGCTCATAGGTGATGACTCCCTTTCCTATTGATGCCATTTCTTTGCATAGACATATTAATTTCTGAGTTACCTGATATTAGAGCTATAAGGCCCTTTTGTTCACAGGTGCTGTCAGCTTTCATACATCAATTCCATGTATATATATCCTTATATACTATGACTGCATTCTATGCATTCACCCCATAATGTATCTTCCATCCTTGAGAAATGTTATCTGATGTCAGCCATTTAACCAGCCTGAATGTCACAGCTGCACTCCCCATTGTTACAATGTAGCTTTATATCCCTAGCCACATCCTTTATATCTGATGTCAAACATTTAACTAACCTGAATGTCACAGCTACACTCCCCTTTGTTACAATGTAGCTTTATACCCCTATCCACATCCTTTATATCTGATGTCAACCATTTAACTAACCTGAATGTCACAGCTACACTCCCCTTTGTTACAATGTAGCTTTATATCCCTAGCCACATCCTTTATATCTGATGTCAACCATTTAACTAACCTGAATGTCGCAGCTACACTCCCCTTTGTTACAATGTAGCTTTATATCCCTAGCCACATCCTTTATATCTGATGTCAACCATTTAACTAACCTGAAAGTCACAGCTACACTCCCCTTTGTTACAATGTAGCTTTATATCCCTAGCCAGCATGTCCATTATTATTTATGTGCGTACCTGTGAGAATGACATTCACAGTAATTATTATTACATCAGTCTTGCAGGTTTTATGTTCATAATACTTCTTATGCATATTCATCACCTTTGCCTGCAAGATATGAGTACACTTTATACAGCCCCCTCTACAACATTGCTATGTCATCATATCAGTTTTTTGTGTAACAATTCCCTCATTTCACTTCCCCTTGTTCTGTATTGTCGCCCTTAATATGTCTGGGCTACAGCATGTGCTTGTATCTGAGCACTGCCTAAATCGGTCCATTTTGCTTACACTGTGTGCTGCTACATGCAAGCATTTTTCCATGGCCACGAGCTCTATTGCTAACCACAGAAAGGAGCTTCCATCCATGCAGGCATGATGAGCAGCACACAAATTTGATTAGTGCTGCTGCTCATCGCACTAAGACGCTTACTTCGTGTAGCTGCCATGCAGCACCTACATGATTTTTAATGAATCCCAGTCAACCTCTTTTAGTGTGAAAGGTAACACCATTAGACTGCTTGGTAAGTCTTAAAATTATTAGCAGGCACTTTTCTTGATGGAATTACATTGTGGGAATGGCTCTGCCTTGGAAACATTGCTTATATGCTGTTTTAGCTAACTATCTGTGTGCATTAGGTATGTGCTTGACATCATGAACTGGAGTGTTTATAAATGTGTCATGTCTTCTTTTTCTGAGTGTTCATAGGTATTTCCTGGGTATGTAATCCTGAAGGCCCTAAAGAAGCCTAGCTCAAATTCCCTATGGTCCCAAAGCACTGTCTGGTTAAGTGACTCAAACTCACACAGTATGCAAAATGAAGCCTGAGGGAATCAAACCCTTTACCACAGGAAGTAGTTCATTAACAGCTCATTGTCTTATTACTCTGTGTGAACTGCCATACTGTTAACACTGCTATGTGGATGACTATGGTTGCCTACCATTTGTATATACTTACACACACACACACACACAAGAATATATACAGATAGCTACACAAAATATGTGTGTGTGTGTGTGTGTGTGTGTGTGTGTGTGTGTGTGTGTGTGTGTGTGTGTGTGTGTGTGTGTGTATAATATATATATATATATGCATATAAAGCACAATTACATAGCTTTTCTGCTTATATTTTGTCCGAGTCTATGATGCTCTTGCAGACATGCATCACACTTTCTAGACTGATGTTACCTTACATAGATGATATTTTTGCTTACAGCACTGTACAGCTATTAACAGTTCATGATCCTTATTCTGTAAGAATTGCAAACTTTTGGATGTCAGAGATCACGGGGTTCCATCAGTGCAGTCGTAGTATAAAGCTATGGAAAAGAAAGCATATTTATTGGTGAATGCAGTTTTTGTTTATTTTATGTGCATACAAGGAAAGAGTAGGACTGTGGTGAGGTGATACAATAATCTGTTTGTAATTATCTCCTGAAGATTATGCTCATGACTTGCTGCTTGCTTTTCAGTTTCATATACTATGTATACCATTTTCCAAGATGCTTTGCACTGTGTACTTTTTTCCTGAATATCTGTTGTTCCATTGCTTCATTATCCATTGTCAATTCACATGCAATGATATGGTTTGCCTGCCGTTGTGTGGATATATGTGGAGATTTAGGCAAGTGCTGTTTTTTTAAGGGTTTTGGGTAGGGATTTGAGTGTATGTGAGTGTGTTGGGAAGTCTTAGGTGTAGGTTAGGGTAGGTAGGTAAGAGTGTGAGTGTGTAAGTGTGGAGAGTGGTGGTGTTTGTACGTATGTGATGTGTATTTGTGCAAGGAGAATATAGAGTATGTAGTGATGGATTTAGTATCTTTGTCTTTTTTGTGCAATCTCATTGTTAGTATATATAAGTAGCAGGGGTGTGGGGGGTGCAGCCCCCACATGAGGGTGCTAGGGGGCTTGCCCCCCTGCTTATATGTAGGGTAGGTGTGTGTATTTGTGTTGTTGTGTTTGTGTGTGTTTTGTTGGTTTGTTGTAGTGTGGGGAGGAAGGCGTATGTATGTTTGTCTGTGTGGTGGAGGGTGTATTTCAAAGTCATGATTTTGACTTTCACACTTTTGGGATTTCGATATTGTGAGTGTATGGCTTTATGGTCTCGAGATACTGAAATTTGAGATTTCAGTATTTCAAGATTATAAAGTGAATCCATATACACATATAGTGTCTATAACCTCTTTACATTTAGAGAGATACATTATATACAGTAATTTCTCTCTTTTAACTAAGAGCAGTTGCTTGACACTGTTAAATGCTGATGCGCTGATACAGTGAATGACTTGATTGCCTCTTTGAACTTGTTTGAGGATTGGGAAGCAATAACGTTGCAGAACTGTGGAAGTTACTTATTGTTTCCGGAAGGAAACTATTTCAATGAGGAGATATTATGTAAACAAAACTATGCATACCTGTCAAATTCTTCTTCTTACATCTGACATGCTAAAGGTATACTGACGTTTTGACAGAAACATTACGGCAGAATGTCAAATCTTCATTGGAATGGGTAGTGACAGACTCTTTTTCTATCCTATGTGGTTGAAAAGGTTATGGACAGCATAAGGATACCCACGTGCCTACATGTCAAGCCCACTCCTCACTCCACTGCAACATTCAGGGAGACAAAAACAACTTTTTATTTTCTTTTCGTATTACTTAATCTATGCAGGTTTTGTAATTCAACATTTCTTTAATTTGTTCTTTTCTAACACTGTAATGTTTAACTGAAATGTATACCACAGATTTGTATTTCCTGTATTATGTATTTGTATTTTTCTGGAGCTTTTCTCCCTAGGACTCCATTGAAAAAGTGCTCTTTGTGGCCCAATGGACTATCCTGGAAAACTAACGTCAAATAAATAAATAAATAAAATGATGCAGGAGCGATTTTGGACCTAATAAAGAATAATCATGAAGGGAAGCATTGCGATTATATTCGGGACAGATCGTCTTATAATCTTGTAATTTATGAAAGCGGTACAACTGTGGCCTACAGATTAAATGCACTCATTCTGTGTGTGTGTGTATGAATACATGACTGGGTTTGTATATCTTCTGTCCTTTACACTGATACACACTTTCAGATAGATTGATACAGTGAGAGAAAGAGAGAGAAAAATTAAACCTATATGTCCGTCACTGAACGGTCTTTATTCAAACAGCAGAGTCTGTTTTATTGTTCTGCATGACAAAATGCATCAAAGTTTAGCTATTCATTTTCAGAAGTGCAAGCGAGTCTCTCCTCTAATATAATCTTGCCACCACAAATGCATTATACTTTTCTGCCCCCAAGTAATGCTATCCTAAACAGCTGTCTTACACCATCACTCATTAATGATATTTCTGGATATGCAGTGCACATTAACTGAATAATGGATGCCTGGCACAAACCAGGTCATGTGCCCATATGATTCCCAACAAACAGAGCAAACCACTGCAAGGCATGCATGGAGCAAGAGAGAGTGTGCACCTACTCAGTCTGTACCACACTGTCTGCGAATCATGCGGTTATGTTGTATGATAAAGGACACCACATCTGTGTAGGTGCGAATCATGCGGTTATGTTGTATGATAAAGAACGCCACATCTGTGCAGGAAGCATGAGACAAAGTACGGGCCATATTCCCGAGCAGCACCAATCGGCAGCACCATATGGAAGGCAGCAAGCTGTAGTGCATTGTACCAATCGGCAGCACCATATGGAAGGGAGCAAGCTGTAGTGCATTGTACCAATCGGCAGCACCATATGGAAGGGATCGAGCTGTAGTGAATTGTACCACTCAGCAGCACCATATGGAAGGGAGCAAGCTCTAGTGCATTGTACCAATCGGCAGCACCATATGGAAGGGAGCGAGCTGTAGTGCATTGTACCAATCGGCAGCACCATATGGAAGGGAGTGAGCTGTACTGTATTGTTGATAGCATGTGCAAGGAAAGAGGATCAGCTGGAAGCATGGGGGCACAATGGACATGGCTGTGAATCCCCAGTATCCTTGCTGTAGGTCAGCCCTGTAGGCATTCTCACATCTTTAGGGTTTCTTAAGGTTTCATGGTTATCAATGACATTTCATGGAGATATTGGGTGACAGATACTGCCGTCTACACTTATTGTGACCAGTATGAACTATGCAACTCATCTATCTGTCACTGAAAGAAGTACTTTTTACTAGAGGGCACTCGCTCAGACAGCTGTGTCCATATAATGTAGAGTTACTCCCAGAAAGACACAATACAGACTATGGCACTTGAGTTGGACATTTTAAGAATGATTGCCAAGAGAATGGGTCCATACTGACATAGTGGGTCCTTGGAAAATTGATATCAGATGAGCTGGGCACAGGGCACAGCCAATATTATAACCATATCATGCCAAGTTATACTTACCTGGGCTTTGGTATAGCAAATCTTCTGATTGTCTCACAATTGGGTGTAGGTGTAGGTGTCAAACTTCCCATGATGGCTTGCATGATTCTTCACTTGCATACGTTACCTGAGGAGGCACAGAAGCTTCCTTTTGGAAATGACTAAATAAATATATTTGGAATATTGTAAACCAGGAACAGCAACTTATCCTGAACATGAATTGTTTTGGAATCTGTCTCTTAATCTCCATATCCCGGCTCATCAACTGCAGTTCAATGAAAAAGCAAATTCACTGAATACATGGGCAAAGGTAAGACTGTCCACTGATATTACATAAGCAGGAAGAAAAGAATTATACAATCACTCTGTTCATTCCTAGATAGGAAAATCCCACTTGCACCCTCAGTATCCTGCTCATTAAATATTCCATCTCTAAGTTCCCAAAATTACACAGAATAAGTGGTATTTATTTATTTTTATTCTTTCTCTTGTGGCAAAGTTGGATGGTCCCTTAACTCTAAGCCCATGTGGCATTCACTCATTCCATAATTAATTATTCACTTACTCTAATTCAGGGTCAAAGGGGAGTCGGATCCCCATCTTGGCACAAAGTTGATCTAAGGTTATCAGATCAGTCCTACGCAGGGAACAAAACCACTGCAGACTGCACACAGAAGCACACGTACACACACACATACACACACACACACACGGACACACACACACACACACACACACACACACACACACACACACACACACACACACACACACACACACACACACACACACACACACACACACACACACACACACACATGCGCACACGCGAACATGCGCACACAGACCAGTATTGAAACATGATAATAGTGAGAGTGTGGATATAGCACCCCCATATGAAAGGTTCTTACCTTATTGGGAGAGAACATAAATAAACATACCATATTACGGTCACTTATTTGTAAGTAATTCACAGTTTGTGTTTCCCCTTACTTGTGTTTCAGTTACTGTGCACAGTTTCATTCAGAATACTTTAAGAATGGAGGTGCAAGTCTTTAAAACTTTTGATTCAGTTATCATCCATATTTACCTGCTTTTTTAATAACTAAAATTTGTGGAGTTGAGATTTGGCAGATAAAGTGACATTTATTTTTAATTTTTATTTGCTATATGTAGGTGGGCTGATCTTTGACCCTTTTTCAGCCACAACCTGAGGTCACACTGGAACCCATTTAGAACAGATTGTACACAAAATATTAATACACATGGAACACATACATAGAGGACAAAAAACACAATATAATATTATGCAAGCATGAATGAAATCCTAGTACTGCATACGAATAATAGCTATAGGTTCTTTCAGAGTTTCTCAAGAGATCACCACATCTTTCATAATTAACTGAATAGGCTTCAAAAATGGCTTATTATTTTAACTACTCTATCCCTCTGAGTATAACCTCCAAGAAACTGCACCTTAAAGAACTCATTTCAAATTATATTTAATAATAACTTTTATTACCTTTATTCCAAACACAAGACTACCACATATAATTACATTATTAGAATATCTCTCCCTCATTTTGTAGCTTTTTTAAGGTTGTAGTCTCTGTGCACACCATTTTGGCTGTCAATGAAATTGCATATCATTTCCTTTTGGCATCTGTCACATCATCTACAACCTCATAGCATCAATCTGGAAATCAAAGTGTAAGGGAGGGGGAGGGGAAGCCCTATATGACATTCACAAATGTTTTCACCCCAAACTTTAATTTCTTATAGAACAATTGTGTGACAGGAGTGTACTGATAACTGTACATATATACTTATTTTGCATTTGGCCTAAGTATATTCCTTCTTTACAAACGTGTACTTTCACATATAAATAACAAAGCAGCATTCCAAGTTTTCTTCTCAAACATTTATTATTTTCCATTATTGCATATAAATAACAAAGCAACATTCCTAGTTTTTTCTCAAATATTTATTTTTCATTATTCTTTTTATTTTGTTGGTTCTTGCCTTCCAGCCACTGCCCCACTCACCCTTCTTTCCCGTTTTCCATTAATTATTCTGACCATTGCTTTGTGTTGTTTCCCCATGTACATTTATTAAGATAATGTTTACTTGTCACAGCTAATATGGACCTGGACTCCATTTTTGTCTATCTTGTTTATGATGTTGGTAGCACACTCGAGTCTATTAGCTAGTGATTGTATTTTAGCTAACAAAAGTGTACTCAATAGATCCTGTCTATAATTTGGTTTATCCAATTAGGTGCCACAACTAAATAACTAATATGCATACTTTGTTTAATATACTGAGTTCATCAGATATCTGCATTAAAACTTTCTGTATGGCTTATTAAATCTATCAGGTCTGAGCAAGTCCAGAATATATATTCCACTTTCTATGTTTTATCTTTTCATCACCTTCAGCACGCATCCCCCACTTGAGAAATATTTTCTATAATATAGACGGAGTATACATGTACTTGTGCAAGCAGTTGCAGGCAGATAGTGTGAGCCACCTGGATTTTGTTGCATACTCAGGTGCCCTACAGATTTCTTCCCATTGTTCCTTAGTAATCTGTCTACTAATTGTATTCCCCTAGTCTGCCCTTCTTTCTTTTGATTGGGTCTAATCATTTAACAATCTGTAGTCCTGGCTCATTATTTCCCTGTTATTTACCTCTTTTATAAAATGGTCATCTCTTCTCTTGCCTTCTAGAGTTTAACTCTGCTGTTAATAGTCCTTGAAATAGTAAAAAAGCCCCAGGATGTAAATCAAATTGTTCCCTAGCTTTATCCCCATTTCATCCTCTATCTGTCAATCTAATCTAATCCCAGTATCTTGTCTCGTTTGTTTTTTTTCCCCAGCAACCACTCGTGACCTCATATTTATATTTTGGTTCAGGTATACCAACTGGCATAATCTCTTTTCTCTATTCCCTTCCTTTTTTAATCCTCATAAAATTGTCTGCTATCCAATATATGTATAATGCTTGTCGCTATATTCCCTTGATGTCTCTCACAAAGTGCCAATCTCCTTATAACTCTTTTGTTCCCTCTGGGTCACCATCATACTTACTACTTTGCTTGGAAGCCCTTTGCCTGAGTAAGATACATTAATCTCAACTGGGTTGGCTTAAAATACTCCTTTAAATGAGGTAGTTCTAACCTCTCCTGCTCTAGGGTATGGATTCATTTTATCCACCTGCCCCTTGCCTTTACTCTTTCCATATAAATTCCTTTGCCTCTTTGGTAATTGCCATTTGTAATGTTTCATCTCACTGGTAAAACAGGCCTGAACAGTATATCACATTAGGGGAACTATAAACTTCTTATCAATGTGTATTTCACTATTTAACATCCAATGGCATTAAGTTTTCAAAGTCATAACTTTTTAATTATGTTATACTTTTTTTCCTCCCTAGCTTCCTTATCAGCTCTTATTGACTCTTTTTTTTACTCGGATACCCGAGTACTTAACTTTATTGTGATCTCAAAGGTAGTGATATTATTGTACCAAGCTAGGATTATGGGCATACCTGCTACGGCCTTTGTTTTCCTTTTGTTTACCATATCCTGAAAATAACTGAAATTGTTATAATTTACTTAGAAACTAAGGGATATGTCTAGTTCCATTAAATGTATTAATTTACCATTTGCAAGTAAGGACTCATTTTTATAGAAATCCAAACCAAGTACATCTCTGTATTTGGGAATCTGTTGTTTTCTAGCTAACAGTTATAGGTACAATACAAAATGATAGGTGGGAATAGGCACTTCAGCCTGGTCTCCCTGTTTCTAAAAGTATCTCTTCTGTCTTCATTTTCACTAATTCCCTCCTAATACTAAGACTGTTGGTTTCTTTGGGAGACCAAATTTATCCATTGTTTTACCCAAGTAGTCCCAGCAGACCATGTTAAATATTTTGTGCATATAGGCTAACCAGTAATAAATGATTCACTTGATGTTTTGCTTCTGTCTGTATCACAATTTTCTTAATATTGTAAAAGGTCAGTCTTCTTTCAGCAAAACCATATTGGTCTACTTTTATCAACCTTGAGAGAAACTTAACTATTCCATTTGCTGATATAGTTCATGAACAGCTTGTAGTAATGATGTAGCACAGGTATTGCTGTGTATGATGATGGCTCTGTCAGGTCTTTACCTTCCTTTGGGAGTACAGTCATTGCATTTGTCCATTCCCATGGTGTTTCCCCACACTAACATGCTTTTGAACAATATACGTCAAATACGTATTAATTTATTCTCCCCTAACATCCAAAATTTGATCAGTTTCCATCTGTTCTGGGTATTTTTTCTAATTGATTTCCCCCAGGTGTCAGTCCTAATGTCTTTTACACCTACAGGAGCTATTAACTTCTCTCCTTCATCAGTCAAGAGTTCAGGCAGATTTATTTTAGAAATTGGTCTTGATACCTGCTCTTATGTTTCTCAAAGCTCTACTTACGATATAGGTTTGCATAACGTTTCCTCGATATCTCTAATATTTCTTCTTAACTTCTTGTCATTTCTTTCTTTTAAATTTCCTCATTGCAGTTATCGTTCTGCCTGCTTTATGTTAGCTCAGTTTTGGGATAACTATTTATGTGATTTTGGACAATTCTCATAATGAATTTGCTTAATTACTCTACTTATGTACTCACTTATACTCGCCAAATGTTTGTATATAATTTCCTTACTTAATCTCAGATTTCTCCTTTTTCCCTTGCTATTTTTTTATTTTATAATTCCTTTTTTTTTCAGACCCTCGAGATACCTTATGTTGTTCTCTTTACATTTCCCATAGATTTCACTAACATTTGATTTCTAAAGTCTAACTTAAATCTACCCCCAGGATTTGTCTATAACCCCTACTTTTATTTTTCTATAAGCTCCTCTGCTTGTTCTTATACTCACTTCCTAAACATGTACTTCTTTAACAAATGTTTGGGGAAATGCCAATGACTCTCCTTTAGCTTAAATCCTGGAACTTTCAGGCTGATAATATAGAGATACAATCCCCAGGCTTCTGTGGAATCTTCCACACTAAACATTGCATGTAACTAAATAAAACTACCCTTCCTAAGTTACAGTTTCCTTGATACATCCTCTCCACTACGCACCATGCTCCAGTTCCCCATAAATTAAAGTCTGCACTTAAATCCTATTATTTCACTTAAAACCCCTTAAAGTTCTATTACACTTGTTTTTGGTGTTATGTAAACACAAGTAAAAGAGATCCTTTTTCCAATCTAGTAATTTTTAACTACATAATCCATATTTATCATGTGTTTCTTCTTCAGGTTTAATAGATGCTCTGTTCTCTGTCACTATTACTGTTAATCTTCTTCATGTTGCCTGATACGCTGCTGAGAATCCTTTCTTAAATCTATTTTAATCAGCTTGGTAAACTCACTCTTATCCAAATGCGATGTCTGATTCTTGTAACAGTACTACTAGAGACTTCTTCTTTTTTACACATGTGAACACATTCTGTTTTTTAACCGGCCTTGTAAGGCCATTAACATCCTGTGTTAGCATTTTCAATATAACCGTGTTATTGTAATAAAAATAGTTACACCATTCATATTCATAACTCATTTTCATTGAGTTCCTTCTTTCAGAATTATGTTCACTTCTGACTGGCAGGCATGACTGTTATAATTTTTCAAATATGCATCCTTCATTAGGTATGTGCACATATCATCAATTTATTTTATTTATTTATTTTACATTTGTTTACTGGGCTAGTCTAACTGGATGTATGTCCATTTTCAGTAGAGGCCCGGGGAGCTAAGCTCCACATAAAAAAAAAGATTAACATAAAAAGAGAATAACATAAAAAGATTAACATAACGTGATTAACATATAAATGCATGTACAGAAGTTATTTGCAGATTATTACATAACATTTCAGTCGTTGAATACACAAATTATTACAGAACATTAGATAAATTTGCTAGAAACTCTATTCTCAAGGAAATTTTTTTTTAGGATAGAATAAGGAACAAATATGAACTAATCAAGAGTAAATAGTCAGACGTCGCCCCATATTAAAAAACATTTCACACAGTATGATATATGTTTACTCTCAGTAATGCCAAAATAGTTCTCAAGAAAGGAGCAAATGCTTCATACAGGTGTCCACCCCTACAGTCATTACCATTGAAAAAATCAATGTTATGCTCATTAAAATTCATGATTGTACCTAACAACACAAGCAGCATTATCTTCTTTTACTTACTAAATGTATTTTCCTGTCTTAAACCTGAGAAACAAACAGATATTTTCACTTTAAAATTGTCTTTGAAGCAGACACTTTGCATTTTAACTGATGTACATTTTTAACACTCTTTCAACTGATTCTTTTTAATTTTGATTGTTTCTAAGGCAGAAAACTACACTTGCTTCATTTGTTTTTCCTTTTATGTTTTCCTCATAATTAATAACTGATAGGATTCCTGAAAAGGTCACAATTGTCTGCCCCTAACTGGCTTTCTAGTTTTTCCCAATTACCTCATTATACCAGTTATTCCTCTTTGCTAGCAGAAACTTACTGAGGCTAATCCCTAAAGCAGTGGCTACGAAGTTCTTGATAGTCTGCAAACTTCCTTAAATTGCATAACTAGTCCCTCATACTTATCACAACTTTTCTTTTTTTAACAGGCAAAAAATTGTAAAATAATCAGTCTACATATTCTGCCACCTTACTTCCAGGATCCTTACTTTATTCACCATTCCTGTCTTGAAGTCCAACAACTGTTATTGGCCTTTTAACCAATATTAATACATGGTGTGATATATACTTTACAGTTCTCCCACTGTAAACCTATGGATCCATCAGTGGCCCTGAGAGCCTGAGCACAAAGCCTGAGGAGGGCAGTATGGTATAACAACCTCCTTCAGGTAAGAGGAACCCAAGTCATGTAAGTTCAGGTAGACTAAATTTTTATAAATAAGTGGCACCAGAGTCAGTGTAGGCAATGCAGTGTGGGAAGTGATGTGCTGGTAATGGGGCATATGAGTAAGTGACCTTGTTTTTGAGTTCTGCATAACCTGCAAATGGTCAGTCTTGATGTCAAGAAGTCCCAGGTAGAGTGTATTGTAATAATAAAGGAAGGAAGAGAACATAAACCTCAACAGGTAGCACAATTATCCTTAATATTCAAAGAACATAAGGCTGTGGGTTTTATTCCCACAACAGACAGTGGGGGGGGCAAATGACCTTCAGGTCATCAGCAAGGGTAAAAACACTCACTATAATATCCTGTGAGAAAATGAATAAAAAAGCTGGATGTCCTTAAAGTAATAATATGCTAAGCCTCTCACCCTAATCAAATCTCTGAAGGGAAAGACAGAGCCCGGTGGCACTTTACACTCCAGAGAGTAGAAAGCAGAGATATTCAAACCTGAAACAGCCATCTGGATATAGCCTGAGAGATAAAAGTTAAACCTATCAACAACCATACAAGAAATGTCAAACTAGGATCATAAAGACTTGACCAAGATGCCATGATCAGCTGTGTTAAATTCCACTAAGAGATGCAACACAGACCAAGAGTGAGTAACATTACCAGTCTGGAACCATGAGGTCATTCACTGCAGTAACAAGAGCAGTCCTGATAGTATATTGTGGAGCTCACAGGACTGCTGTGGGATGGTGAAGGGTTAGGGCATATTCCTGAGAAGCAGTATGACACCACTCCAGGGTCCCCAGCCATGGACGTGCGATGGCTTGAGCCCAGAGAAAAGTTATGACAGACTGAGCAGACCCAGTGAATACATACATATTCACATAGATATACATATTCACATAGATATACATATATGCATACATATACATATACATACATATGCATATGCATAATCATATGCGTATACATACACATATACATAAACATATACATATGCACATACATATACATAATCACATACATATACATATATATATATATATATATATATATATATATACATATGTATGTGTATTAATATATATATATATATATATATATATATATATATATATAGAAGAAAACAGTTTGTGAGACAAGTACTTACATATACACATATATTTACATAATGATATATATATATACATACATATACATATACATAATCATACACATGTACATATGTATGTAATTTAATATATATATAAGTAAAAGAAAACAGTTTGTTAGACAAGTACTCACTCACTCTAAGACATAGTTTAAAAGATATTGGCAATGAATATATTCATCACTTATGTAAATTGTGAGTAATGAGTGTTTACAACCAATACAAAAAAGATTCTAAAAATCAATATGTCAAGATAAACACTGTCACTCAAAGAGTACAGTTAGGAAATCTACCAGTTTCATTAAAATTAGGGATGACTTCAGCTTCTGTCCCAAAGATCAACTTTTTGTTATCAATGCCATTTGTCACTACAGAATAAAACAGACTTTGAGGGGAATTGTTTCCATAATTTTTTTATTGCTAGAAGGACGGTGGCTAAATGAGTCTCTGAAGCCACCCGCAGGGGTATAGTAGATAGCTAAGAGGTGGGAGAACAGTTGCTAACCGGATGGAGGGAGTGGTAAAGGCTGTACCAGGAGACCCCAGGGATGAACAGAGAAGGTTGGTATAAATGTTCTCATTTGAATTGTATAAGTCAGATTGAACCCAAACCAGCAGCTGCACATGTAGCTGAAATAGCTGAGGTTGACCAGTTTACCAGCAGTTGTACATGTAGGTGGAATAGCTGAGGTGGACCAGCTTGCTGGCTGTACTGTTTTCACTGTAGGGGTCGAGAAAGAATTTAGGCAGATACATCTGACACTGATATATATATATATATATATATATATATATATATATATATATATATATATATATATATTTATATATATATGTGTGCGTGTGTGTGTGTGCGTGTGTGTGTGTGTGTATATATCTACCGATATGGAAGTGACACTACCATACATTGTGAGGTGTTATGCAGCAGATCTGGCAGCAGTAAATGAGGGCCTTACAGAAACAGATGCTTGGTGCCATACCCATGGGCTCAAGCTCATGCCAAGAAATGTATAGTTATCCCCTTTGTGAAAAAACATGTACCCATGAATTACCACATAGGTGGCAGAACATTAAACACTGAAAGTGTGATAAGAGACTTAGGGACACAGGTGGACAGTGGTCTCACCTCCGATAACCATATCGCCACAACAGTCAGGAAATCCTTCTATATGGCACAACTCATCACTAAGGGCTTTTCATCTAGAAAAAAGGAGGTTATTGTCTCACTGTACTCATCCCTCATTGGACCCATTATAAAATACAATGCCTCATTTGGTATGCACCTCTCAAGACATCTGCAACATCTGCAACAACTGAAATGGCCACAGAAATACCTCACTATAAGAATCACAGGCCTGAAGCAGATGCCCTATGCAGACCACCTTAAAAAACTCCAGCTATACTCTGTGGCATATCGTCTACTCAGAGGCGGTCACTGCTTAACATACAAGGCCATGTCAAACCCAGAGCTGTTGGACATGCTACACTTAAAGAAATCCCAATCCCTCAGAGCCACACGCTCCAGGGATCAAAACCTTATCATCACAATAAACAAAACATGCTGGAGGGATAGGTTCCTGACCCAGAGACTCCCCAGACTCTGGAATAGACTGCCCATACAT